>NC_135497.1:286802747-287033313 GCF_052857255.1 Amblyomma americanum
TAGTGACTATAAAACGCCGTACGCGCACAAAAAGTCTAAAGCAGCTGCTGTACTCAAGCAGCCCTTTACTTCGTATACACGTAAGCACGACTACAGACATGCACCTACCGTAGCCAATCTGCTCCGATGTCGAATCACCACGGCAAGACGGGGGAGCTGCGGAAAGTCCACCGCCACTGTGGAACCTTACGGCTGGGGACGTGGCCCTGTAAAAGAACGGCACCATGCATTTTATCGTCTATAAAACGCCGTACCCGCCGAAAAAGAGGAAAGCAGCTACTGTACTCCCTTAAGCAAGCGTTTACTTCGTATTCATGTAAACGCGACTATAGACATGCACCTACCGTAGGCAATCTGCTGCGACCAGGAATCCTCCACGGCCATAGGGGGGCAGCTGCGGAGAAAAGGTCCGCCGTCACCGTGGAACCTTAAGGCTGGGGACGTGGCCCTGTAAAAGAACGGCACCATGCTTTTTATCGTCTATAAAACGCCGTACCCGCCGAAAAAGAGGAAAGCAGCTACTGTACTCCCTTAAGCAAGCGTTAACTTCGTATTCATGTAAACGCGACTAAACACATGCACCTACCGTAGGTAATCTGCTGCGACCAGGAATCCTCCATGGCCATAGGGGGGCAGCTTCGGAGAAAAGGTCCGCCGTCACCGTGGAACCTTAAGGCTGGAGATGTGGCCCCGTAAAAGAACGGCACCATACTCTTTATGTACTATAAAAGGCTGTACGTGCACAAAAGGAGGAAAGCAGCTTCTGTACTCTCTTAAGCAGACGTTTACTTCGTATTCACGTAAGCGCGACAATAGACATGCACCTACCTTAGGCGACCTGCTCCGACCTCAAATCCACCAAGGTCAGAGGGGGCAGCTGCGGAAAAAACATCCGCCGTCACCGTGGAACCTTAAGACTGGGGACGTGGCCCTGTAAAAGAACGGCACCGTACTCTTTATGTACTATAAAACGCCGTCGCGCATAAAAAGAGGAAAGCAGCTACTTTTCTCTCTTAAGCAGGCGTTTACTTCGTACTCATGTAAACGCGACAATAGACATGCACCTACCTTAGGCGACCTGCTCCGACCTCAAATCCGCCACGGCCAGAATGGGAGGGGGAAGCTGCGGATTAAAAATCCACCTTTACCGTGGAACCTTACGGCTGGGGACGTGGCCCTGTAAAAGAACGGCACCGTGCTCTTTATGGACTATAAAACGCTGTATGTGCACAAAAAGAGGAAAGCAGGTTCTGTACACCCTTAAGCAGACGTTTACTTCGTATTCATGTAAACGCGACTATAGACATGCACCTACCATAGGCAATCTGCTGCGACCTGGCATCCACCACGGCCAGAGGGGGCAGCTGCGGAGAAAAGGTCCGCCGTCACCGTGGAACCTTAAGGCTGGAGATCTGGCCCTGTAAAAGAATGGCACCATACTCTTTATGTACTCTAAAAGGGTGTACGTGCACAAAAGGAGGAAAGCAGCTACTGTACTCCCTTAATCAAGCGTTTACTTCGTATTCACATAAGCTCGACTACCGACATCACATACCGTGGGCAATCTGCTGCGACCTCGAATCCACCATGGCCAGAGGGGGGCAGCTGCGGACAAATGGTCCGCCGTCACTGTGGAACCTTAAGGCTGGTGACGTGGCCCTGTAAAATAACGGCACCTTGCTCTTTAGTGATTATAAAACGCCGTACGCGCACAAAAAGTCTAAAGCAGCTGCTGTACTCAAGCAGCCCTTTACTTCGTATACACGTAAGCACGACTACAGACATGCACCTACCGTAGCCAATCTGCTCCGATGTCGAATCACCACGGCAAGACGGGGGAGCTGCGGAAAGTCCACCGCCACTGTGGAACCTTACGGCTGGGGACGTGGCCCTGTAAAAGAACGGCACCATGCATTTTATCGTCTATAAAACGCCGTACCCGCCGAAAAAGAGGAAAGCAGCTACTGTACTCCCTTAAGCAAGCGTTTACTTCGTATTCATGTAAACGCGACTATAGACATGCACCTACCGTAGGCAATCTGCTGCGACCAGGAATCCTCCACGGCCATAGGGGGGCAGCTGCGGAGAAAAGGTCCGCCGTCACCGTGGAACCTTAAGGCTGGGGACGTGGCCCTGTAAAAGAACGGCACCATGCTTTTTATCGTCTATAAAACGCCGTACCCGCCGAAAAAGAGGAAAGCAGCTACTGTACTCCCTTAAGCAAGCGTTAACTTCGTATTCATGTAAACGCGACTAAACACATGCACCTACCGTAGGTAATCTGCTGCGACCAGGAATCCTCCACGGCCATAGGGGGCAGCTTCGGAGAAAAGGTCCGCCGTCACCGTGGAACCTTAAGGCTGGAGATGTGGCCCCGTAAAAGAACGGCACCATACTCTTTATGTACTATAAAAGGCTGTACGTGCACAAAAGGAGGAAAGCAGCTTCTGTACTCTCTTAAGCAGACGTTTACTTCGTATTCACGTAAGCGCGACAATAGACATGCACCTACCTTAAACGACCTGCTCCGACCTCAAATCCACCAAGGTCAGAGGGGGCAGCTGCGGAAAAAACATCCGCCGTCACCGTGGAACCTTAAGACTGGGGACGTGGCCCTGTAAAAGAACGGCACCGTACTCTTTATGTACTATAAAACGCCGTCGCGCATAAAAAGAGGAAAGCAGCTACTTTTCTCTCTTAAGCAGGCGTTTACTTCGTACTCATGTAAACGCGACAATAGACATGCACCTACCTTAGGCGACCTGCTCCGACCTCAAATCCGCCACGGCCAGAATGGGAGGGGGAAGCTGCGGATTAAAAATCCACCTTTACCGTGGAACCTTACGGCTGGGGACGTGGCCCTGTAAAAGAACGGCACCGTGCTCTTTATGGACTATAAAACGCTGTATGTGCACAAAAAGAGGAAAGCAGGTTCTGTACACCCTTAAGCAGACGTTTACTTCGTATTCATGTAAACGCGACTATAGACATGCACCTACCATAGGCAATCTGCTGCGACCTGGCATCCACCACGGCCAGAGGGGGCAGCTGCGGAGAAAAGGTCCGCCGTCACCGTGGAACCTTAAGGCTGGAGATGTGGCCCTGTAAAAGAATGGCACCATACTCTTTATGTACTCCAAAAGGGTGTACGTGCACATAAGGAGGAAAGCAGCTACTGTACTCCCTTAATCAAGCGTTTACTTCGTATTCACATAAGCGCGACTACCGACATCACATACCGTGGGCAATCTGCTGCGATCTCGAATCCACCATGGCCAGAGGGGGGCAGCTGCGGACAAATGGTCCGCCGTCACTGTGGAACCTTAAGGCTGGTGACGTGGCCCTGTAAAATAACGGCACCTTGCTCTTTAGTGACTATAAAACGCCGTACGCGCACAAAAAGTCTAAAGCAGCTGCTGTACTCAAGCAGCCCTTTACTTCGTATACACGTAAGCACGACTACAGACATGCACCTACCGTAGCCAATCTGCTCCGATGTCGAATCACCACGGCAAGACGGGGGAGCTGCGGAAAGTCCACCGCCACTGTGGAACCTTACGGCTGGGGACGTGGCCCTGTAAAAGAACGGCACCATGCATTTTATCGTCTATAAAACGCCGTACCCGCCGAAAAAGAGGAAAGCAGCTACTGTACTCCCTTAAGCAAGCGTTTACTTCGTATTCATGTAAACGCGACTATAGACATGCACCTACCGTAGGCAATCTGCTGCGACCAGGAATCATCCACGGCCATAGGGGGGCAGCTGCGGAGAAAAGGTCCGCCGTCACCGTGGAACCTTAAGGCTGGGGACGTGGCCCTGTAAAAGAACGGCACCATGCTTTTTATCGTCTATAAAACGCCGTACCCGCCGAAAAAGAGGAAAGCAGCTACTGTACTCCCTTAAGCAAGCGTTAACTTCGTATTCATGTAAACGGACTATACACATGCACCTACCGTAGGTAATCTGCTGCGACCAGGAATCCTCCACGGCCATAGGGGGGCAGCCTCGGAGAAAAGGTCCGCCGTCACCGTGGAACCTTAAGGCTGGAGATGTGGCCCTGTAAAAGAACGGCACCATACTCTTTATGTACTATAAAAGGCTGTACGTGCACAAAAGGAGGAAAGCAGCTGCTGTACTCCCTTAATCAAGCGTTTACTTCGTATTCACATAAGCGCGACTACAGGCATGCACATACCGTAGGCAATATGCTGCGACCTCGAATCCACCATGGCCAGAGGGGGGCAGCTGCAGACAAAAGGTCCGCCGTCACCGTGGAACCTTAAGGCTGGTGAAGTGGCCCTGTAAAAGAACGGCACCGTACTCTTTATGTACTATAAATCACTGTACGTGCACAAAAAGAGGAAAGCAGCTTCTGTACTCTCTTAAGCAGACGTTTACTTCGTATTCACGTAAGCGCGACAATAGACATGCACCTACCTTAGGCGACCTGCTCCGACCTCAAATCCACCAAGGTCAGAGGGGGCAGCTGCGGAAAAAACATCCGCCGTCACCGTGGAACCTTAAGACTGGGGACGTGGCCCTGTAAAAGAACGGCACCGTACTCTTTGTGTACTATAAAACGCCGTCGCGCATAAAAAGAGGAAAGCAGCTACTTTTCTCTCTTAAGCAGGCGTTTACTTCGTACTCATGTAAACGCGACAATAGACATGCACCTACCTTAGGCGACCTGCTCCGACCTCAAATCCGCCACGGCCAGAGTGGGAGGGGGAAGCTGCGGATTAAAAATCCACCTCCACCGTGGAACCTTACGGCTGGGGACGTGGCCCTGCAAAAGAACGGCACCGTGCTCTTTATGGACTATAAAACGCTGTACATGCACAAAAAGAGGAAAGCAGGTTCTGTACACCCTTAAGCAGACGCTTACTTCGTATTCATGTAAACGCGACTATAGACATGCACCTACCATAGGCAATCTGCTGCGACCTGGAATCCACCACGGCCAGAGGGAGCAGCTGCGGAGAAAAGGTCCGCCGTCACCGTGGAACCTTAAGGCTCGAGATGTGGCCCTGTAAAAGAATGGCACCATACTCTTTATGTACTCTAAAAGGGTGTACTTGCACAAAAGGAGGAAAGCAGCTACTGTACTCCCTTAATCAAGCGTTTACTTCGTATTCACAATAGCGCGACTACAGACATCACATACCGTGGGCAATCTGCTGCGACCTCGAATCCACCATGGCCAGAGGGGGGCAGCTGCGGACAAATGGTCCGCCGTCACTGTGGAACCTTAAGGCTGGTGACGTGGCCCTGTAAAATAACGGCACCTTGCTCTTTAGTGACTATAAAACGCCGTACGCGCACAAAAAGTCTAAAGCAGCTGCTGTACTCAAGCAGCCCTTTACTTCGTATACACGTAAGCACGACTACAGACATGCACCTACCGTAGCCAATCTGCTCCGATGTCGAATCACCACGGCAAGACGGGGGAGCTGCGGAAAGTCCACCGCCACTGTGGAACCTTACGGCTGGGGACGTGGCCCTGTAAAAGAACGGCACCATGCTTTTTATCGTCTATAAAACGCCGTACCCGCCGAAAAAGAGGAAAGCAGCTACTGTACTCCCTTAAGCAAGCGTTAACTTCGTATTCATGTAAACGCGACTATACACATGCACCTACCGTAGGCAATCTGCTGCGACCAGGAATCCTCCACGGCCATAGGGGGGCAGCTTCGGAGAAAAGGTCCGCCGTCACCGTGGAACCTTAAGGCTGGAGATGTGGCCCTGTAAAATAACGGCACCTTGCTCTTTAGTGACTATAAAAAGCCGTACGCGCACAAAAAGTCTAAAGCAGCTGCTGTACTCAAGCAGCCCTTTACTTCGTATACACGTAAGCACGACTACAGACATGCACCTACCGTAGCCAATCTGCTCCTATGTGGAATCACAACGGCAAGACGGGGGAGCTGCGGAAAGTCCACCGCCACTGTGGCACCTTACGGCTGGGGACGTGGCCCTGTAAAAGAACGGCACCATGCTTTTATCGTCTATAAAACGCCGTACCCGCCGAAAAAGAGGAAAGCAGCTCCTGCACTCCCTTAAGCAAGCGTTTACTTCGTATTCATGTAAACGCGACTATAGACATGCACCTACCGTAGACAATCTGCTGCGACCAGGAATCCTCCACGGCCATAGGGGGGCAGCTGCGGAGATAAGGTCCGCCGTCACCGTGGAACCTTAAGGCTGGTGAAGTGGCCCTGTAAAAGAACGGCACCGTACTCTTTATGTACTATAAATCACTGTACGTGCACAAAAAAAGGAAATCAGCTTCTGTACTCTCTTAAGCAGACGTTTACTTCGTATTCACGTAAGCGCGACAATAGACATGCACCTACCTTAGGCGACCTGCTCCGACCTCAAATCCACCACGGTCAGAGGGGGCAGCTGCGGAAAAAAACATCCGCCGTCACCGTGGAACCTTAAGGCTGGGGACGTGGCCCTGTAAAAGAAAGGCACCGTACTCTTTATGTACTATAAAACGCCGTCGCGCATAAAAAGAGGAAAGCAGCTACTTTTCTCTCTTAAACAGGCATTTACTTCGTACTCATGTAAACGCGACAATAGACATGCACCTACCTTAGGCGACCTGCTCCGACCTCAAATCCGCCACGGCCAGAGTGGGAGGGGGAAGCTGCGGAGTAAACATCCACCTCCACCGTGGAACCTTACGGCTGGGGACGTGGCCCTGTAAAAGAACGGCACCGTGCTCTTTATGGACTATAAAACGCTGTACATGCACAAAAAGAGGAAAGCAGGTTCTGTACACCCTTAAGCAAGCGTTTACTTCGTATTCATGTAAACGCGAATATAGACATGCACCTACCGTAGGCAATCTGCTGCGACCAGGAATCCTCCACGGCCATAGGGGGGCAGCTTCGGAGAAAAGGTCCGCCGTCACCGTGGAACCTTAAGGCTGGAGATGTGGCCCTGTAAAAAAACGGCACCATACTCTTTATGTACTATAAAAGGCTGTACGTGCACAAAAGGAGGAAAGCAGCTGCTGTACTCCCTTAATCAAGCGTTTACTTCGTATTCAGATAAGCGCGACTACAGACATGCACATACCGTAGGCAATATGCTGCGACCTCGAATCCACCATGGCCAGAGGGGGGCAGCTGCAGACAAAAGGTCCGCTGTCACCGTGGAACCTTAAGGCTGGTGAAGTGGCCCTGCAAAAGAACGGCACCGTACTCTTTATGTACTATAAATCACTGTACGTGCACAAAAAGAGGAAAGCAGCTTCTGTACTCTCTTAAGCAGACGTTTACTTCGTATTCACGTAAGCGCGACAATAGACATGCACCTACCTTAGGCGACCTGTTCCGACCTCAAATCCACCAAGGTCAGAGGGGGCAGCTGCGGAAAAAGCATCCGCCGTCACCATGGAACCTGAAGACTGGGGACGTGGCCCTGTAAAAGAACGGCACCGTACTCTTTATGTACTATAAAACGCCGTCGCGCATAAAAAGAGGAAAGCAGCTACTTTTCTCTCTTAAGCAGGCGTTTACTTCGTACTCATGTAAACGCGACAATAGACATGCACATACCTTAGGCGACCTGCTGCGACCTCAAATCCGCCACGGCCAGAGTGGGAGGGGGAAGCTGCTCATTAAAAATCCACCTCCACCGTGGAACCTTAAAGCTGGGGACGTGGCCCTGTAAAAGAACGGCACCGTGCTCTTTATGGACTATAAAACGCTGTACATGCACAAAAAGAGGAAAGCAGGTTCTGTACACCCTTAAGCAGACGTTTACTTCGTATTCATGTAAACGCGACTATAGACATGCACCTACCATAGGCAATCTGCTGCGACCTGGCATCCACCACGGCCAGAGGGGGCAGCTGCGGAGAAAAGGTCCGCCGTCACCGTGGAACCTTAAGGCTGGAGATGTGGCCCTGTAAAAGAATGGAACCATACTCTTTATGTACTCTAAAAGGGTGTACGTGCACAAAAGGAGGAAAGCAGCTACTGTACTCCCTTAATCAAGCGTTTACTTCGTATTCACATAAGCGCGACTACAGACATCACATACCGTGGGCAATCTGCTGCGACCTCGAATCCACCATGGCCAGAGGGGGGCAGCTGCGGACAAATGGTCCGCCGTCACTGTGGAACCTTAAGGCTGGTGACGTGGCCCTGTAAAATAACGGCACCTTCCTCTTTAGTGACTATAAAACGCCGTACGCGCCCAAAAAGTCTAAAGCAGCTGCTGTACTCAAGCAGCCCTTTACTTCGTATACACGTAAGCACGACTACAGACATGCACCTACCGTAGCCAATCTGCTCCGATGTCGAATCACCACGGCAAGACGGGGGAGCTGCGGAAAGTCCACCGCCACTGTGGAACCTTGCGGCTGGGGACGTGGCCCTGTAAAAGAACGGCACCATGCATTTTATCGTCTATAAAACGCCGTACCCGCCGAAAAAGAGGAAAGCAGCTACTGTACTCCCTTAAGCAAGCGTTTACTTCGTATTCATGTAAACGCGACTATAGACATGCACCTACCGTAGGCAATCTGCTGCGACCGGGAATCCTCCACGGCCATAGGGGGGCAGCTGCGGAGAAAAGGTCCGCCGTCACCGTGGAACCTTAAGGCTGGGGACGTGGCCCTGTAAAAGAACGGCACCATGCTTTTTATCGTCTATAAAACGCCGTACCCGCCGAAAAAGAGGAAAGCAGCTACTGTACTCCCTTAAGCAAGCGTTAACTTCGTATTCATGTAAACGCGACTATACACATGCACCTACCGTAGGTAATCTGCTGCGACCAGGAATCCTCCACGGCCATAGGGGGGCAGCTTCGGAGAAAAGGTCCGCCGTCACCGTGGAACCTTAAGGCTGGAGATGTGGCCCTGTAAAAGAACGGCACCATACTCTTTATGTACTATTAAAGGCTGTACGTGCACAAAAGGAGGAAAGCAGCTGCTGTACTCCCTTAATCAAGCGTTTACTTCGTATTCACATAAGCGCGACTACAGACATGCACATACCGTAGGCAATATGCTGCGACCTCGAATCCACCATGGCTAGAGGGGGGCAGCTGCAGACAAAAGGTCCGCCGTCACCGTGGAACCTTAAGGCTGGTGAAGTGGCCCTGTAAAAGAACGGCACCGTACTCTTTATGTACTGTAAATCACTGTACGTGCACAAAAAGAGGAAAGCAGCTTCTGTACTCTCTTAAGCAGACGTTTACTTCGTATTCACGTAAGCGCGACAATAGACATGCACCTACCTTAGGCGACCTGCTCCGACCTCAAATCCACCAAGGTCAGAGGGGGCAGCTGCGGAAAAAACATCCGCCGTCACCGTGGAACCTTAAGACTGAGGACGTGGCCCTGTAAAAGAATGGCACCGTACTCTTTATGTACTATAAAACGCCGTCGCGCATAAAAAGAGGAAAGCAGCTACTTTTCTCTCTTAAGCAGGCGTTTACTTCGTACTCATGTAAACGCGACAATAGACATGCACCTACCTTAGGCGACCTGCTCCGACCTCAAATCCGCCACGGCCAGAGTGGGAGGGGGAAGCTGCGGATTAAAAATCCACCTCCACCGTGGAACCTTACGGCTGGGGACGTGGCCCTGTAAAAGAACGGCACCGTGCTCTTTATGGACTATAAAACGCTGTACATGCACAAAAAGAGGTAAGCAGGTTCTGTACACCCTTAAGCAGACGTTTACTTCGTATTCATGTAAACGCGACTATAGACATGCACCTACCATAGGCAATCTGCTGCGACCTGGAATCCACCACGGCCAGAGGGGGCAGCTGCGGAGAAAAGGTCCGCAGTCACCGTGGAACCTTAAGGCTGGAGATGTGGCCCTGTAAAAGAATGGCACCATACTCTTTATGTACTCTAAAAGGGTGTACGTGCACAAAAGGAGGAAAGAAGCTACTGTACTCCCTTAATCAAGCGTTTACTTCGTATTCACATAAGCGCGACTACAGACATCACATACCGTGGGCAATCTGCTGCGACCTCGAATCCACCATGGCCAGAGGGGGGCAGCTGCGGACAAATGGTCCGCCGTCACTGTGGAACCTTAAGGCTGGTGACGTAGCCCTGTAAAATAACGGCACCTTGCTCTTTAGTGACTATAAAACGCCGTACGCGCCCAAAAAGTCTAAAGCAGCTGCTGTACTCAAGCAGCCCTTTACTTCGTATACACGTAAGCACGACTACAGACATGCACCTACCGTAGCCAATCTGCTCCGATGTCGAATCACCACGGCAAGACGGGGGAGCTGCGGAAAGTCCACCGCCACTGTGGAACCTTACGGCTGGGGACGTGGCCCTGTAAAAGAACGGCACCATGCATTTTATCGTCTATAAAACGCCGTACCCGCCGAAAAAGAGGAAAGCAGCTACTGTACTCCCTTAAGCAAGCGTTTACTTCGTATTCATGTAAACGCGACTATAGACATGCACCTACCGTAGGCAATCTGCTGCGACCAGGAATCCTCCACGGCCATAGGGGGGCAGCTGCGGAGAAAAGGTCCGCCGTCACCGTGGAACCTTAAGGCTGGGGACGTGGCCCTGTAAAAGAACGGCACCATGCTTTTTATCGTCTATAAAACGCCGTACCCGCCGAAAAAGAGGAAAGCAGCTACTGTACTCCCTTAAGCAAGCGTTAACTTCGTATTCATGTAAACGCGACTATACACATGCACCTACCGTAGGTAATCTGCTGCGACCAGGAATCCTCCACGGCCATAGGGGGGCAGCTTCGGAGAAAAGGTCCGCCGTCACCGTGGAACCTTAAGGCTGGAGATGTGGCCCTGTAAAAGAACGGCACCATACTCTTTATGTACTATAAAAGGCTGTACGTGCACAAAAGGAGGAAAGCAGCTGCTGTACTCCCTTAATCAAGCGTTTACTTCGTATTCACATAAGCGCGACTACAGATATGCACATACCGTAGGCAATATGCTGCGACCTCGAATCCACCATGGCCAGAGGGGGGCAGCTGCAGACAAAAGGTCCGCCGTCACCGTGGAACCTTAAGGCTGGTGAAGTGGCCCTGTAAAGAACGGCACCGTACTCTTTATGTACTATAAATCACTGTACGTGCACAAAAAGAGGAAAGCAGCTTCTGTACTCTCTTAAGCAGACGTTTACTTCGTATTCACGTAAGCTCGACAATAGACATGCACCTACCTTAGGCGACCTGCTCCGACCTCAAATCCACCAAGGTCAGAGGGGGCAGCTGCGGAAAAAACATCCGCCGTCACCGTGGAACCTTAAGACTGGGGACGTGGCCCTGTAAAAGAACGGCACCGTACTCTTTATGTACTATAAAACGCCGTCGCGCATAAAAAGAGGAAAGCAGCTACTTTTCTCTCTTAAGCAGGCGTTTACTTCGTACTCATGTAAACGCGACAATAGACTTGCACCTACCTTAGGCGACCTGCTCCGACCTCAAATCCGCCACGGCCAGAGTGGGAGGGGGAAGCTGCGGATTAAAAATCCACCTCCACCGTGGAACCTTACGGCTGGGGACGTGGCCCTGTAAAAGAACGGCACCGTGCTCTTTATGGACTATAAAACGCTGTACATGCACAAAAAGAGGAAAGCAGGTTCTGTACACCCTTAAGCAGACGTTTACTTCGTATTCATGTAAACGCGACTATAGACATGCACCTACCATAGGCAATCTGCTGCGACCTGGCATCCACCACGGCCAGAGGGGGCAGCTGCGGAGAAAAGGTCCGCCGTCACCGTGGAACCTTAAGGCTGGAGATGTGGCCCTGTAAAAGAATGGCACCATACTCTTTATGTACTCTAAAAGGGTGTACGTGCACAAAAGGAGGAAAGCAGCTACTGTACTCCCTTAATCAAGCGTTTACTTCGTATTCACATAAGCGCGACTACAGACATCACATACCGTGGGCAATCTGCTGCGACCTCGAATCCACCATGGCCAGAGGGGGGCAGCTGCAGACAAATGGTCCGCCGTCACTGTGGAACCTTAAGGCTGGTGACGTGGCCCTGTAAAATAACGGCACCTTGCTCTTTAGTGACTATAAAACGCCGTACGCGCACAAAAAGTCTAAAGCAGCTGCTGTACTCAAGCAGCCCTTTACTTCGTATACACGTAAGCAGGACTACAGACATGCACCTACCGTAGCCAATCTGCTCCGATGTCGAATCACCACGGCAAGACGGGGGAGCTGCGGAAAGTCCACCGCCACTGTGGAACCTTACGGCTGGGGACGTGGCCCTGTAAAAGAACGGCACCATGCATTTTATCGTCTATAAAACGCCGTACCCGCCGAAAAAGAGGAAAGCAGCTACTGTACTCCCTTAAGCAAGCGTTTACTTCGTATTCATGTAAACGCGACTATAGACATGCACCTACCGTAGGCAATCTGCTGCGACCAGGAATCCTCCACGGCCATAGGGGGGCAGCTGCGGAGAAAAGGTCCGCCGTCACCGTGGAACCTTAAGGCTGGGGACGTGGCCCTGTAAAAGAACGGCACCATGCTTTTTATCGTCTATAAAACGCCGTACCCGCCGAAAAAGAGGAAAGCAGCTACTGTACTCCCTTAAGCAAGCGTTAACTTCGTATTCATGTAAACGCGACTATACACATGCACCTACCGTAGGTAATCTGCTGCGACCAGGAATCCTCCACGGCCATAGGGGGGCAGCTTCGGAGAAAAGGTCCGCCGTCACCGTGGAACCTTAAGGCTGGAGATGTGGCCCTGTAAAAGAACGGCACCATACTCTATATACTATAAAAGGCTGTACGTGCACAAAAGGAGGATAGCAGCTGCTGTACTCCCTTAATCAAGCGTTTACTTCGTATTCACATAAGCGCGACTACAGACATGCACATACCGTAGGCAATATGCTGCGACCTCGAATCCACCATGGCCAGAGGGGGGCAGCTGCAGACAAAAGGTCGGCCGTCACCGTGGAACCTTATGGCTGGTGAAGTGGCCCTGTAAAAGAACGGCACCGTACTCTTTATGTACTATAAATCACTGTACGTGCACAAAAAGAGGAAAGCAGCTTCTGTACTCTCTTAAGCAGACGTTTACTTCGTATTCACGTAAGCGCGACAATAGACATGCACCTACCTTAGGCGACCTGCTCCGACCTCAAATCCACCAAGGTCAGAGGGGGCAGCTGCGGAAAAAACATCCGCCGTCACCGTGGAACCTTAAGACTTGGGTCGTGGCCCTGTAAAAGAACGGCACCGTACTCTTTTTGTACTATAAAACGCCGTCGCGCATAAAAAGAGGAAAGCAGCTACTTTTCTCTCTTAAGCAGGCGTTTACTTCGTACTCATGTAAACGCGACAATAGACATGCACCTACCTTAGGCGACCTGCTCCGACCTCAAATCCGCCACGGCCAGAGTGGGAGGGGGAAGCTGCGGATTAAAAATCCACCTCCACCGTGGAACCTTACGGCTGGGGACGTGGCCCTGTAAAAGAACGGCACCGTGCTCTTTATGGACTATAAAACGCTGTACATGCACAAAAAGAGGAAAGCAGGTTCTGTACACCCTTAAGCAGACGTTTACTTCGTATTCATGTAAACGCGACTATAGACATGCACCTACCATAGGCAATCTGCTGCGACCTGGAATCCACCACGGCCAGAGGGGGCAGCTGCGGAGAAAAGGTCCGACGTCACCGTGGAACCTTAAGGCTGGAGATGTGGCCCTGTAAAAGAATGGCACCATACTCTTTATGTACTCTAAAAGGGTGTACGTGCACAAAAGGAGGAAAGCAGCTACTGTACTCCCTTAATCAAGCGTTTACTTCGTATTCACAATAGCGCGACTACAGACATCACATACCGTGGGCAATCTGCTGCGACCTCGAATCCACCATGGCCAGAGGGGGGCAGCTGCGGACAAATGGTCCGCCGTCACTGTGCAACCTTAAGGCTGGTGAGGTGGCCCTGTAAAATAACGGCACCTTGCTCTTTAGTGACTATAAAACGCCGTACGCGCACAAAAAGTCTAAAGCAGCTGCTGTACTCAAGCAGTTCTTTACTTCGTATACACGTAAGCACGACTACAGACATGCACCTACCGTAGCCAATCTGCTCCGATGTCGAATCACCACGGCAAGACGGGGGAGCTGCGGAAAGTCCACCGCCACTGTGGAACCTTACGGCTGGGGACCTGGCCCTGTAAAAGAACGGCACCATGCATTTTATCGTCTATAAAACGCCGTACCCGCCGAAAAAGAGGAAAGCAGCTACTGTACTCCCTTAAGCAAGCGTTTACTTCGTATTCATGTAAACGCGACTATAGACATGCACCTACCGTAGGCAATCTGCTGCGACCAGGAATCCTCCACGGCCATAGGGGGGCAGCTGCGGAGAAAAGGTCCGCCGTCACCGTGGAACCTTAAGGCTGGGGACGTGGCCCTGTAAAAGAACGGCACCATGCTTTTTATCGTCTATAAAACGCCGTACCCGCCGAAAAAGAGGAAAGCAGCTACTGTACTCCCTTAAGCAAGCGTTAACTTCGTATTCATGTAAACGCGACTATACACATGCACCTACCGTAGGTAATCTGCTGCGACCAGGAATCGTCCACGGCCATAGGGGGGCAGCTTCGGAGAAAAGGTCCGCCGTCACCGTGGAACCTTAAGGCTGGAGATGTGGCCCTGTAAAAGAACGGCACCATACTCTTTATGTACTATAAAAGGCTGTACGTGCACAAAAGGAGGAAAGCAGCTGCTGTACTTCCTTAATCAAGCGTTTACTTCGTATTCACATAAGCGCGACTACAGATATGCACATACCCTAGGCAATATGCTGCGACCTCGAATCCACCATGGCCAGAGGGGGGCAGCTGCAGACAAAAGGTCCGCCGTCACCGTGGAACCTTAAG
This sequence comes from Amblyomma americanum, assembly GCF_052857255.1. Taxonomy (NCBI): domain Eukaryota; kingdom Metazoa; phylum Arthropoda; class Arachnida; order Ixodida; family Ixodidae; genus Amblyomma; species Amblyomma americanum. The sequence continues at coordinate 286,817,626 of NC_135497.1, forward strand.
GCTGGTGAAGTGGCCCTGTAAAAGAACGGCACCGTACTCTTTATGTACTATAAATCACTGTACGTGCACAAAAAGAGGAAAGCAGCTTCTGTACTCTCTTAAGCAGACGTTTACTTCGTATTCACGTAAGCTCGACAATAGACATGCACCTACCTTAGGCGACCTGCTCCGACCTCAAATCCACCAAGGTCAGAGGGGGCAGCTGCGGAAAAAACATCCGCCGTCACCGTGGAACCTTAAGACTGGGGACGTGGCCCTGTAAAAGAACGGCACCGTACTCTTTATGTACTATAAAACGCCGTCGCGCATAAAAAGAGGAAAGCAGCTACTTTTCTCTCTTAAGCAGGCGTTTACTTCGTACTCATGTAAACGCGACAATAGACTTGCACCTACCTTAGGCGACCTGCTCCGACCTCAAATCCGCCACGGCCAGAGTGGGAGGGGGAAGCTGCGGATTAAAAATCCACCTCCACCGTGGAACCTTACGGCTGGGGACGTGGCCCTGTAAAAGAACGGCACCGTGCTCTTTATGGACTATAAAACGCTGTACATGCACAAAAAGAGGAAAGCAGGTTCTGTACACCCTTAAGCAGACGTTTACTTCGTATTCATGTAAATGCGAATATAGACATGCACCTACCATAGGCAATCTGCTGCGACCTGGCATCCACCACGGCCAGAGGGGGCAGCTGCGGAGAAAAGGTCCGCCGTCACCGTGGAACCTTAAGGCTGGAGATGTGGCCCTGTAAAAGAATGACACCATACTCTTTATGTACTCTAAAAGGGTGTACGTGCACAAAAGGAGGAAAGCAGCTACTGTACAACCTTAATCAAGCGTTTACTTCGTATTCACATAAGCGCGACTACAGACATCACATACCGTGGGCAATCTGCTGCGACCTCGAATCCACCATGGCCAGAGGGGGGCAGCTGCAGACAAATGGTCCGCCGTCACTGTGGAACCTTAGGGCTGGTGACGTGGCCCTGTAAAATAACGGCACCTTGCTCTTTAGTGACTATAAAACGCCGTACGCGCACAAAAAGTCTAAAGCAGCTGCTGTACTCAAGCAGCCCTTTACTTCGTATACACGTAAGCACGACTACAGACATGCACCTACCGTAGCCAATCTGCTCCGATGTCGAATCACCACGGCAAGACGGGGGAGCTGCGGAAAGTCCACCGCCACTGTGGAACCTTACGGCTGGGGACGTGGCCCTGTAAAAGAACGGCACCATGCATTTTATCGTCTATAAAACGCCGTACCCGCCGAAAAAGAGGAAAGCAGCTACTGTACTCCCTTAAGCAAGCCTTTACTTCGTATTCATGTAAACGCGACTATAGACATGCACCTACCGTAGGCAATCTGCTGCGACCAGGAATCCTCCACGGCCATAGGGGGGCAGCTGCGGAGATAAGGTCCGCCGTCACCGTGGAACCTTAAGGCTGGGGACGTGGCCCTGTAAAAGAACGGCACCATGCTTTTTATCGTCTATAAAACGCCGTACCCGCCGAAAAAGAGGAAAGCAGCTACTGTACTCCCTTAAGCAAGCGTTAACTTCGTATTCATGTAAACGCGACTATACACATGCACCTACCGTAGGTAATCTGCTGCGACCAGGAATCCTCCACGGCCATAGGGGGGCAGCTTCGGAGAAAAGGTCCGCCGTCACCGTGGAACCTTAAGGCTGGAGATGTGGCCCTGTAAAAGAACGGCACCATACTCTATGTACTATAAAAGGCTGTACGTGCACAAAAGGAGGATAGCAGCTGCTGTACTCCCTTAATCAAGCGTTTACTTCGTATTCACATAAGCGCGACTACAGACATGCACATACCGTAGGCAATATGCTGCGACCTCGAATCCACCATGGCCAGAGGGGGGCAGCTGCAGACAAAAGGTCCGCCGTCACCGTGGAACCTTATGGCTGGTGAAGTGGCCCTGTAAAAGAACGGCACCGTACTCTTTATGTACTATAAATCACTGTACGTGCACAAAAAGAGCAAAGCAGCTTCTTTACTCTCTTAAGCAGACGTTTACTTCGTATTCACGTAAGCGCGACAATAGACATGCACCTACCTTAGGCGACCTGCTCCGACCTCAAATCCACCAAGGTCAGAGGGGGCAGCTGCGGAAAAAACATCCGCCGTCACCGTGGAACCTTAAGACTTGGGACGTGGCCCTGTAAAAGAACGGCACCGTACTCTTTTTGTACTATAAAACGCCGTCGCGCATAAAAAGAGGAAAGCAGCTACTTTTCTCTCTTAAGCAGGCGTTTACTTCGTACTCATGTAAACGCGACAATAGACATGCACCTACCTTAGGCGACCTGCTCCGACCTCAAATCCGCCACGGCCAGAGTGGGAGGGGGAAGCTGCGGATTAAAAATCCACCTCCACCGTGGAACCTTACGGCTGGGGACGTGGCCCTGTAAAAGAACGGCACCGTGCTCTTTATGGACTATAAAACGCTGTACATGCACAAAAAGAGGAAAGCAGGTTCTGTACACCCTTAAGCAGACGTTTACTTCGTATTCATGTAAACGCGACTATAGACATGCACCTACCATAGGCAATCTGCTGCGACCCGGCATCCACCACGGCCAGAGGGGGCAGCTGCGGAGAAAAGGTCCGCCGTCACCGTGGAACCTTAAGGCTGGAGATGTGGCCCTGTAAAAGAACGGCACCATACTCTTTATGTACTATAAAAGGCTGTACGTGCACAAAAGGAGGAAAGCAGCTTCTGTACTCTCTTAAGCAGACGTTTACTTCGTATTCACGTAAGCGCGACAATAGACATGCACCTACCTTAGGCGACCTGCTCCGACCTCAAATCCACCAAGGTCAGAGGGGGCAGCTGCGGAAAAAACATCCGCCGTCACCGTGGAACCTTAAAACTGGGGACGTGGCCCTGTAAAAGAACGGCACCGTACTCTTTATGTACTATAAAACGCCGTCGCGCATAAAAAGAGGAAAGCAGCTACTTTTCTCTCTTAAGCAGGCGTTTACTTCGTACTCATGTAAACGCGACAATAGACATGCACCTACCTTAGGCGACCTGCTCCGACCTCAAATCCGCCACGACCAGAGTGGGAGGGGGAAGCTGCGGATTAAAAATCCACCTCCACCGTGGAACCTTACGGCTGGGGACGTGGCCCTGTAAAAGAGCGGCACCGTGCTCTTTATGGATTATAAAACGCAGTACATGCACAAAAAGAGGAAAGCAAGTTCTGTACACCCTTAAGCAGACGTTTACTTCGTATTCATGTAAACGCGACTATAGACATGCACCTACCATAGGCAATCTGCTGCGACCTGGCATCCACCACGGCCAGAGGGGGCAGCTGCGGAGAAAAGGTCCGCCGTCACCGTGAAACCTTAAGGCTGGAGATCTGGCCCTGTAAAAGAATGGCACCATACTCTTTATGTACTCTAAAAGGGTGTACGTGCACAAAAGGAGGAAAGCAGCTACTGTACTCCCTTAATCAAGCGTTTACTTCGTATTCACATAAGCTCGACTACAGACATCACATACCGTGGGCAATCTGCTGCGACCTCGAATCCACCATGGCCAGAGGGGGGCAGCTGCGGACAAATGGTCCGCCGTCACTGTGGAACCTTAAGGCTGGTGACGTGGCCCTGTAAAATAACGGCACCATGCTTTTTATCGTCTATAAAACGCCGTACCCGCCGAAAAAGAGGAAAGCAGCTACTGTACTCCCTTAAGCAAGCGTTAACTTCGTATTCATGTAAACGCGACTAAACACATGCACCTACCGTAGGTAATCTGCTGCGACCAGGAATCCTCCACGGCCATAGGGGGGCAGCTTCGGAGAAAAGGTCCGCCGTCACCGTGGAACCTTAAGGCTGGAGATGTGGCCCTGTAAAAGAACGGCACCATACTCTTTATGTACTATTAAAGGCTGTACGTGCACAAAAGGAGGAAAGCAGCTGCTGTACTCCCTTAATCAAGCGTTTACTTCGTATTCACATAAGCGCGACTACAGACATGCACATACCGTAGGCAATATGCTGCGACCTCGAATCCACCATGGCCAGAGGGGGGCAGCTGCAGACAAAAGGTCCGCCGTCACCGTGGAACCTTAAGGCTGGTGAAGTGGCCCTGTAAAAGAACGGCACCGTACTCTTTATGTACTATAAATCACTGTACGTGCACAAAAAGAGGAAAGCAGCTTCTGTACTCTCTTAAGCAGACGTTTACTTCGTATTCACGTAAGCGCGACAATAGACATGCACCTACCTTAGGCGACCTGCTCCGACCTCAAATCCACCAAGGTCAGAGGGGGCAGCTGCGGAAAAAACATCCGCCGTCACCGTGGAACCTTAAGACTGAGGACGTGGCCCTGTAAAAGAATGGCACCGTACTCTTTGTGTACTATAAAACGCCGTCGCGCATAAAAAGAGGAAAGCAGCTACTTTTCTCTCTTAAGCAGGCGTTTACTTCGTACTCATGTAAACGCGACAATAGACATGCACCTACCTTAGGCGACCTGCTCCGACCTCAAATCCGCCACGGCCAGAGTGGGAGGGGGAAGCTGCGGATTAAAAATCCACCTCCACCGTGGAACCTTACGGCTGGGGACGTGGCCCTGTAAAAGAACGGCACCGTGCTCTTTATGGACTATAAAACGCTGTACATGCACAAAAAGAGGTAAGCAGGTTCTGTACACCCTTAAGCAGACGTTTACTTCGTATTCATGTAAACGCGACTATAGACATGCACCTACCATAGGCAATCTGCTGCGACCTGGAATCCACCAAGGCCAGAGGGGGCAGCTGCGGAGAAAAGGTCCGCAGTCACCGTGGAACCTTAAGGCTGGAGATGTGGCCCTGTAAAAGAATGGCACCATACTCTTTATGTACTCTAAAAGGGTGTACGTGCACAAAAGGAGGAAAGAAGCTACTGTACTCCCTTAATCAAGCGTTTACTTCGTATTCACATAAGCGCGACTACAGACATCACATACCGTGGGCAATCTGCTGCGACCTCGAATCCACCATGGCCAGAGGGGGGCAGCTGCGGACAAATGGTCCGCCGTCACTGTGGAACCTTAAGGCTGGTGACGTAGCCCTGTAAAATAACGGCACCTTGCTCTTTAGTGACTATAAAACGCCGTACGCGCCCAAAAAGTCTAAAGCAGCTGCTTTACTCAAGCAGCCCTTTACTTCGTATACACGTAAGCACGACTACAGACATGCACCTACCGTAGCCAATCTGCTCCGATGTCGAATCACCACGGCAAGACGGGGGAGCTGCGGAAAGTCCACCGCCACTGTGGAACCTTACGGCTGGGGACGTGGCCCTGTAAAAGAACGGCACCATGCATTTTATCGTCTATAAAACGCCGTACCCGCCGAAAAAGAGGAAAGCAGCTACTGTACTCCCTTAAGCAAGCGTTTACTTCGTATTCATGTAAACGCGACTATAGACATGCACCTACCGTAGGCAATCTGCTGCGACCAGGAATCCTCCACGGCCATAGGGGGGCAGCTGCGGAGAAAAGGTCCGCCGTCACCGTGGAACCTTAAGGCTGGGGACGTGGCCCTGTAAAAGAACGGCACCATGCTTTTTATCGTCTATAAAACGCCGTACCCGCCGAAAAAGAGGAAAGCAGCTACTGTACTCCCTTAAGCAAGCGTTAACTTCGTATTCATGTAAACGCGACTATACACATGCACCTACCGTAGGTAATCTGCTGCGACCAGGAATCCTCCACGGCCATAGGGGGGCAGCTTCGGAGAAAAGGTCCGCCGTCACCGTGGAACCTTAAGGCTGGAGATGTGGCCCTGTAAAAGAACGGCACCATACTCTATGTACTATAAAAGGCTGTACGTGCACAAAAGGAGGATAGCAGCTGCTGTACTCCCTTAATCAAGCGTTTACTTCGTATTCACATAAGCGCGACTACAGACATGCACATACCGTAGGCAATATGCTGCGACCTCGAATCCATCATGGCCAGAGGGGGGCAGCTGCAGACAAAAGGTCGGCCGTCACCGTGGAACCTTATGGCTGGTGAAGTGGCCCTGTAAAAGAACGGCACCGTACTCTTTATGTACTATAAATCACTGTACGTGCACAAAAAGAGGAAAGCAGCTTCTGTACTCTCTTAAGCAGACGTTTACTTCGTATTCACGTAAGCGCGACAATAGACATGCACCTACCTTAGGCGACCTGCTCCGACCTCAAATCCACCAAGGTCAGAGGGGGCAGCTGCGGAAAAAACATCCGCCGTCACCGTGGAACCTTAAGACTTGGGACGTGGCCCTGTAAAAGAACGGCACCGTACTCTTTTTGTACTATAAAACGCCGTCGCGCATAAAAAGTGGAAAGCAGCTACTTTTCTCTCTTAAGCAGGCGTTTACTTCGTACTCATGTAAACGCGACAATAGACATGCACCTACCTTAGGCGACCTGCTCCGACCTCAAATCCGCCACGGCCAGAGTGGGAGGGGGAAGCTGCGGATTAAAAATCCACCTCCACCGTGGAACCTTACGGCTGGGGACGTGGCCCTGTAAAAGAACGGCACCGTGCTCTTTATGGACTATAAAACGCTGTACATGCACAAAAAGAGGAAAGCAGGTTCTGTACACCCTTAAGCAGACGTTTACTTCGTATTCATGTAAACACGACTATAGACATGCACCTACCATAGGCAATCTGCTGCGACCTGGAATCCACCACGGCCAGAGGGGGCAGCTGCGGAGAAAAGGTCCGACGTCACCGTGGAACCTTAAGGCTGGAGATGTGGCCCTGTAAAAGAATGGCACCATACTCTTTATGTACTCTAAAAGGGTGTACGTGCACAAAAGGAGGAAAGCAGCTACTGTACTCCCTTAATCAAGCGTTTACTTCGTATTCACATAAGCGCGACTACAGACATGCACATACCGTAGGCAATATGCTGCGACCTCGAATCCACCATGGCCAGAGGGGGGCAGCTGCAGACAAAAGGTCGGCCGTCACCGTGGAACCTTATGGCTGGTGAAGTGGCCCTGTAAAAGAACGGCACCGTACTCTTTATGTACTATAAATCACTGTACGTGCACAAAAAGAGGAAAGCAGCTTCTGTACTCTCTTAAGCAGACGTTTACTTCGTATTCACGTAAGCGCGACAATAGACATGCACCTACCTTAGGCGACCTGCTCCGACCTCAAATCCACCAAGGTCAGAGGGGGCAGCTGCGGAAAAAACATCCGCCGTCACCGTGGAACCTTAAGACTTGGGACGTGGCCCTGTAAAAGAACGGCACCGTACTCTTTTTGTACTATAAAACGCCGTCGCGCATAAAAAGTGGAAAGCAGCTACTTTTCTCTCTTAAGCAGGCGTTTACTTCGTACTCATGTAAACGCGACAATAGACATGCACCTACCTTAGGCGACCTGCTCCGACCTCAAATCCGCCACGGCCAGAGTGGGAGGGGGAAGCTGCGGATTAAAAATCCACCTCCACCGTGGAACCTTACGGCTGGGGACGTGGCCCTGTAAAAGAACGGCACCGTGCTCTTTATGGACTATAAAACGCTGTACATGCACAAAAAGAGGAAAGCAGGTTCTGTACACCCTTAAGCAGACGTTTACTTCGTATTCATGTAAACACGACTATAGACATGCACCTACCATTGGCAATCTGCTGCGACCTGGAATCCACCACGGCCAGAGGGGGCAGCTGCGGAGAAAAGGTCCGACGTCACCGTGGAACCTTAAGGCTGGAGATGTGGCCCTGTAAAAGAATGGCACCATACTCTTTATGTACTCTAAAAGGGTGTACGTGCACAAAAGGAGGAAAGCAGCTACTGTACTCCCTTAATCAAGCGTTTACTTCGTATTCACAATAGCGCGACTACAGACATCACATACCGTGGGCAATCTGCTGCGACCTCGAATCCACAATGGCCAGAGGGGGGCAGCTGCGGACAAATGGTCCGCCGTCACTGTGCAACCTTAAGGCTGGTGAGGTGGCCCTGTAAAATAACGGCACCTTGCTCTTTAGTGACTATAAAACGCCGTACGCGCACAAAGTCTAAAGCAGCTGCTGTACTCAAGCAGTTCTTTACTTCGTATACACGTAAGCACGACTACAGACATGCACCTACCGTAGCCAATCTGCTCCGATGTCGAATCACCACGGCAAGACGGGGGAGCTGCGGAAAGTCCACCGCCACTGTGGAACCTTACGGCTGGGGACGTGGCCCTGTAAAAGAACGGCACCATGCATTTTATCGTCTATAAAACGCCGTACCCGCCGAAAAAGAGGAAAGCAGCTACTGTACTCCCTTAAGCAAGCGTTTACTTCGTATTCATGTAAACGCGACTATAGACATGCACCTACCGTAGGCAATCTGCTGCGACCAGGAATCCTCCACGGCCATAGGGGGGCAGCTGCGGAGAAAAGGTCCGCCGTCACCGTGGAACCTTAAGGCTGGGGACGTGGCCCTGTAAAAGAACGGCACCATGCTTTTTATCGTCTATAAAACGCCGTACCCGCCGAAAAAGAGGAAAGCAGCTACTGTACTCCCTTAAGCAAGCGTTAACTTCGTATTCATGTAAACGCGACTATACACATGCACCTAACGTAGGTAATCTGCTGCGACCAGGAATCCTCCACGGCCATAGGGGGGCAGCTTCGGAGAAAAGGTCCGCCGTCACCGTGGAACCTTAAGGCTGGAGATGTGGCCCTGTAAAAGAACGGCACCATAATCTTTATGTACTATAAAAGGCTGTACGTGCACAAAAGGAGGAAAGCAGCTGCTGTACTTCCTTAATCAAGCGTTTACCTCGTATTCACATAAGCGCGACTACAGATATGCACATACCGTAGGCAATATGCTGCGACCTCGAATCCACCATGGCCAGAGGGGGGCAGCTGCAGACAAAAGGTCCGCCGTCACCGTGGAACCTTAAGGCTGGTGAAGTGGCCCTGTAAAAGAACGGCACCGTACTCTTTATGTACTATAAATCATTGTACGTGCACAAAAAGAGGAAAGCAGCTTCTGTACTCTCTTAAGCAGACGTTTACTTCGTATTCACGTAAGCTCGACAATAGACATGCACCTACCTTAGGCGACCTGCTCCGACCTCAAATCCACCAAGGTCAGAGGGGGCAGCTGCGGAAAAAACATCCGCCGTCACCGTGGAACCTTAAGACTGGGGACGTGGCCCTGTAAAAGAACGGCACCGTACTCTTTATGTACTATAAAACGCCGTCGCGCATAAAAAGAGGAAAGCAGCTACTTTTCTCTCTTAAGCAGGCGTTTACTTCGTACTCATGTAACCGCGACAATAGACTTGCACCTACCTTAGGCGACCTGCTCCGACCTCAAATCCGCCATGGCCAGAGTGGGAGGGGGAAGCTGCGGATTAAAAATCCACCTCCACCGTGGAACCTTACGGCTGGGGACGTGGCCCTGTAAAAGAACGGCACCGTGCTCTTTATGGACTATAAAACGCTGTACATGCACAAAAAGAGGAAAGCAGGTTCTGTACACCCTTAAGCAGACGTTTACTTCGTATTCATGTAAACGCGACTATAGACATGCACCTACCATAGGCAATCTGCTGCGACCTGGCATCCACCACGGCCAGAGGGGGCAGCTGCGGAGAAAAGGTCCGCCGTCACCGTGGAACCTTAAGGCTGGAGATGTGGCCCTGTAAAAGAATGGCACCATACTCTTTATGTACTCTAAAAGGGTGTACGTGCACAAAAGGAGGAAAGCAGCTACTGTACAACCTTAATCAAGCGTTTACTTCGTATTCACATAAGCGCGACTACAGACATCACATACCGTGGGCAATCTGCTGCGACCTCGAATCCACCATGGCCAGAGGGGGGCAGCTGCAGACAAATGGTCCGCCGTCACTGTGGAACCTTAAGGCTGGTGACGTGGCCCTGTAAAATAACGGCACCTTGCTCTTTAGTGACTATAAAACGCCGTACGCGCACAAAAAGTCTAAAGCAGCTGCTGTACTCAAGCAGCCCTTTACTTCGTATACACGTAAGCACGACTACAGACATGCACCTACCGTAGCCAATCTGCTCCGATGTCGAATCACCACGGCAAGACGGGGGAGCTGCGGAAAGTCCACCGCCACTGTGGAACCTTACGGCTGGGGACGTGGCCCTGTAAAAGAACGGCACCATGCATTTTATCGTCTATAAAACGCCGTACCCGCCGAAAAAGAGGAAAGCAGCTACTGTACTCCCTTAAGCAAGCGTTTACTTCGTATTCATGTAAACGCGACTATAGACATGCACCTACCGTAGGCAATCTGCTGCGACCAGGAATCCTCCACGGCCATAGGGGGGCAGCTGCGGAGAAAAGGTCCGCCGTCACCGTGGAACCTTAAGGCTGGGGACGTGGCCCTGTAAAAGAACGGCACCATGCTTTTTATCGTCTATAAAACGCCGTACCCGCCGAAAAAGAGGAAAGCAGCTACTGTACTCCCTTAAGCAAGCGTTAACTTCGTATTCATGTAAACGCGACTAAACACATGCACCTACCGTAGGTAATCTGCTGCGACCAGGAATCCTCCACGGCCATAGGGGGGCAGCTTCGGAGAAAAGGTCCGCCGTCACCGTGGAACCTTAAGGCTGGAGATGTGGCCCTGTAAAAGAACGGCACCATACTCTTTATGTACTATAAAAGGCTGTACGTGCACAAAAGGAGGAAAGCAGCTTCTGTACTCTCTTAAGCAGACGTTTACTTCGTATTCACGTAAGCGCGACAATAGACATGCACCTACCTTAGGCGACCTGCTCCGACCTCAAATCCACCAAGGTCAGAGGGGGCAGCTGCGGAAAAAACATCCGCCGTCACCGTGGAACCTTAAGACTGGGGACGTGGCCTTGTAAAAGAACGGCACCGTACTCTTTATGTACTATAAAACGCCGTCGCGCATAAAAAGAGGAAAGCAGCTACTTTTCTCTCTTAAGCAGGCGTTTACTTCGTACTCATGTAAACGCGACAATAGACATGCACCTACATTAGGCGACCTGCTCCGACCTCAAATCCGCCACGGCCAGAGTGGGAGGGGGAAGCTGCGGATTAAAAATCCACCTTTACCGTGGAACCTTACGGCTGGGGACGTGGCCCTGTAAAAGAACGGCACCGTGCTCTTTATGGACTATAAAACGCTGTAAGTGCACAAAAAGAGGAAAGCAGGTTCTGTACACCCTTAAGCAGACGTTTACTTCGTATTCATGTAAACGCGACTATAGACATGCACCTACCATAGGCAATCTGCTGCGACCTGGCATCCACCACGGCCAGAGGGGGCAGCTGCGGAGAAAAGGTCCGCCGTCACCGTGGAACCTTAAGGCTGGAGATGTGGCCCTGTAAAAGAATGGCACCATACTCTTTATGTACTCTAAAAGGGTGTACGTGCACATAAGGAGGAAAGCAGCTACTGTACTCCCTTAATCAAGCGTTTACTTCGTATTCACATAAGCGCGACTACAGACATCACATACCGTGGGCAATCTGCTGCGACCTCGAATCCACCATGGCCAGAGGGGGGCAGCTGCGGACAAATGGTCCGCCGTCACTGTGGAACCTTAAGGCTGGTGACGTGGCCCTGTAAAATAACGGCACCTTGCTCTTTAGTGACTATAAAACGCCGTACGCGCACAAAAAGTCTAAAGCAGCTGCTGTACTCAAGCAGCCCTTTACTTCGTATACACGTAAGCACGACTACAGACATGCACCTACTGTAGCCAATCTGCTCCGATGTCGAATCACCACGGCAAGACGGGGGAGCTGCGGAAAGTCCACCGCCACTGTGGAACCTTACGGCTGGGGACGTGGCCCTGTAAAAGAACGGCACCATGCATTTTATCGTCTATAAAACGCCGTACCCGCCGAAAAAGAGGAAAGCAGCTACTGTACTCCCTTAAGCAAGCGTTTACTTCGTATTCATGTAAACGCGACTATAGACATGCACCTACCGTAGGCAATCTGCTGCGACCAGGAATCCTCCACGGCCATAGGGGGGCAGCTGCGGAGAAAAGGTCCGCCGTCACCGTGGAACCTTAAGGCTGGGGACGTGGCCCTGTAAAAGAACGGCACCATGCTTTTTATCGTCTATAAAACGCCGTACCCGCCGAAAAAGAGGAAAGCAGCTACTGTACTCCCTTAAGCAAGCGTTAACTTCGTATTCATGTAAACGGACTATACACATGCACCTACCGTAGGTAATCTGCTGCGACCAGGAATCCTCCACGGCCATAGGGGGGCAGCTTCGGAGAAAAGGTCCGCCGTCACCGTGGAACCTTAAGGCTGGAGATGTGGCCCTGTAAAAGAACGGCACCATACTCTTTATGTACTATTAAAGGCTGTACGTGCACAAAAGGAGGAAAGCAGCTGCTGTACTCCCTTAATCAAGCGTTTACTTCGTATTCACATAAGCGCGACTACAGACATGCACATACCGTAGGCAATATGCTGCGACCTCGAATCCACCATGGCCAGAGGGGGGCAGCTGCAGACAAAAGGTCCGCCGTCACCGTGGAACCTTAAGGCTGGTGAAGTGGCCCTGTAAAAGAACGGCACCGTACTCTTTATGTACTATAAATCACTGTACGTGCACAAAAAGAGGAAAGCAGCTTCTGTACTCTCTTAAGCAGACGTTTACTTCGTATTCACGTAAGCTCGACAATAGACATGCACCTACCTTAGGCGACCTGCTCCGACCTCAAATCCACCAAGGTCAGAGGGGGCAGCTGCGGAAAAAACATCCGCCGTCACCGTGGAACCTTAAGACTGGGGACGTGGCCCTGTAAAAGAACGGCACCGTACTCTTTATGTACTATAAAACGCCGTCGCGCATAAAAAGAGGAAAGCAGCTACTTTTCTCTCTTAAGCAGGCGTTTACTTCGTACTCATGTAAACGCGACAATAGACTTGCACCTACCTTAGGCGACCTGCTCCGACCTCAAATCCGCCATGGCCAGAGTGGGAGGGGGAAGCTGCGGATTAAAAATCCACCTCCACCGTGGAACCTTACGGCTGGGGACGTGGCCCTGTAAAAGAACGGCACCGTGCTCTTTATGGACTATAAAACGCTGTACATGCACAAAAAGAGGAAAGCAGGTTCTGTACACCCTTAAGCAGACGTTTACTTCGTATTCATGTAAACGCGACTATAGACATGCACCTACCATAGGCAATCTGCTGCGACCTGGCATCCACCACGGCCAGAGGGGGCAGCTGCGGAGAAAAGGTCCGCCGTCACCGTGGAACCTTAAGGCTGGAGATGTGGCCCTGTAAAAGAATGGCACCATACTCTTTATGTACTCTAAAAGGGTGTACGTGCACAAAAGGAGGAAAGCAGCTACTGTACAACCTTAATCAAGCGTTTACTTCGTATTCACATAAGCGCGACTACAGACATCACATACCGTGGGCAATCTGCTGCGACCTCGAATCCACCATGGCCAGAGGGGGGCAGCTGCAGACAAATGGTCCGCCGTCACTGTGGAACCTTAAGGCTGGTGACGTGGCCCTGTAAAATAACGGCACCTTGCTCTTTAGTGACTATAAAACGCCGTACGCGCACAAAAAGTCTAAAGCAGCTGCTGTACTCAAGCAGCCCTTTACTTCGTATACACGTAAGCACGACTACAGACATGCACCTACCGTAGCCAATCTGCTCCGATGTCGAATCACCACGGCAAGACGGGGGAGCTGCGGAAAGACGACAGCCACTGTGGAACCTTACGGCTGGGGACGTGGCCCTGTAAAAGAACGGCACCATGCATTTTATCGTCTATAAAACGCCGTACCCGCCGAAAAAGAGGAAAGCAGCTACTGTACTCCCTTAAGCAAGCGTTTACTTCGTATTCATGTAAACGCGACTATAGACATGCACCTACCGTAGGCAATCTGCTGCGACCAGGAATCCTCCACGGCCATAGGGGGGCAGCTGCGGAGAAAAGGTCCGCCGTCACCGTGGAACCTTAAGGCTGGGGACGTGGCCCTGTAAAAGAACGGCACCATGCTTTTTATCGTCTATAAAACGCCGTACCCGCCGAAAAAGAGGAAAGCAGCTACTGTACTCCCTTAAGCAAGCGTTAACTTCGTATTCATGTAAACGCGACTAAACACATGCACCTACCGTAGGTAATCTGCTGCGACCAGGAATCCTCCACGGCCATAGGGGGGCAGCTTCGGAGAAAAGGTCCGCCGTCACCGTGGAACCTTAAGGCTGGAGATGTGGCCCTGTAAAAGAACGGCACCATACTCTTTATGTACTATAAAAGGCTGTACGTGCACAAAAGGAGGAAAGCAGCTTCTGTACTCTCTTAAGCAGACGTTTACTTCGTATTCACGTAAGCGCGACAATAGACATGCACCTACCTTAGGCGACCTGCTCCGACCTCAAATCCACCAAGGTCAGAGGGGGCAGCTGCGGAAAAAACATCCGCCGTCACCGTGGAACCTTAAGACTGGGGACGTGGCCCTGTAAAAGAACGGCACCGTACTCTTTATGTACTATAAAACGCCGTCGCGCATAAAAAGAGGAAAGCAGCTACTTTTCTCTCTTAAGCAGGCGTTTACTTCGTACTCATGTAAACGCGACAATAGACATGCACCTACATTAGGCGACCTGCTCCGACCTCAAATCCGCCACGGCCAGAGTGGGAGGGGGAAGCTGCGGATTAAAAATCCACCTTTACCGTGGAACCTTACGGCTGGGGACGTGGCCCTGTAAAAGAACGGCACCGTGCTCTTTATGGACTATAAAACGCTGTAAGTGCACAAAAAGAGGAAAGCAGGTTCTGTACACCCTTAAGCAGACGTTTACTTCGTATTCATGTAAACGCGACTATAGACATGCACCTACCATAGGCAATCTGCTGCGACCTGGCATCCACCACGGCCAGAGGGGGCAGCTGCGGAGAAAAGGTCCGCCGTCACCGTGGAACCTTAAGGCTGGAGATGTGGCCCTGTAAAAGAATGGCACCATACTCTTTATGTACTCTAAAAGGGTGTACGTGCACATAAGGAGGAAAGCAGCTACTGTACTCCCTTAATCAAGCGTTTACTTCGTATTCACATAAGCGCGACTACAGACATCACATACCGTGGGCAATCTGCTGCGACCTCGAATCCACCATGGCCAGAGGGGGGCAGCTGCGGACAAATGGTCCGCCGTCACTGTGGAACCATAAGGCTGGTGACGTGGCCCTGTAAAATAACGGCACCTTGCTCTTTAGTGACTATAAAACGCCGTACGCGCACAAAAAGTCTAAAGCAGCTGCTGTACTCAAGCAGCCCTTTACTTCGTATACACGTAAGCACGACTACAGACATGCACCTACTGTAGCCAATCTGCTCCGATGTCGAATCACCACGGCAAGACGGGGGAGCTGCGGAAAGTCCACCGCCACTGTGGAACCTTACGGCTGGGGACGTGGCCCTGTAAAAGAACGGCACCATGCATTTTATCGTCTATAAAACGCCGTACCCGCCGAAAAAGAGGAAAGCAGCTACTGTACTCCCTTAAGCAAGCGTTTACTTCGTATTCATGTAAACGCGACTATAGACATGCACCTACCGTAGGCAATCTGCTGCGACCAGGAATCCTCCACGGCCATAGGGGGGCAGCTGCGGAGAAAAGGTCCGCCGTCACCGTGGAACCTTAAGGCTGGGGACGTGGCCCTGTAAAAGAACGGCACCATGCTTTTTATCGTCTATAAAACGCCGTACCCGCCGAAAAAGAGGAAAGCAGCTACTGTACTCCCTTAAGCAAGCGTTAACTTCGTATTCATGTAAACGGACTATACACATGCACCTACCGTAGGTAATCTGCTGCGACCAGGAATCCTCCACGGCCATAGGGGGGCAGCTTCGGAGAAAAGGTCCGCCGTCACCGTGGAACCTTAAGGCTGGAGATGTGGCCCTGTAAAAGAACGGCACCATACTCTTTATGTACTATTAAAGGCTGTACGTGCACAAAAGGAGGAAAGCAGCTGCTGTACTCCCTTAATCAAGCGTTTACTTCGTATTCACTTAAGCGCGACTACAGACATGCACATACCGTAGGCAATATGCTGCGACCTCGAATCCACCATGGCCAGAGGGGGGCAGCTGCAGACAAAAGGTCCGCCGTCACCGTGGAACCTTAAGGCTGGTGAAGTGGCCCTGTAAAAGAACGGCACCGTACTCTTTATGTACTATAAATCACTGTACGTGCACAAAAAGAGGAAAGCAGCTTCTGTACTCTCTTAAGCAGACGTTTACTTCGTATTCACGTAAGCGCGACAATAGACATGCACCTACCTTAGGCGACCTGCTCCGACCTCAAATCCACCAAGGTCAGAGGGGGCAGCTGCGGAAAAAACATCCGCCGTCACCGTGGAACCTTAAGACTGAGGACGTGGCCCTGTAAAAGAATGGCACCGTACTCTTTATGTACTATAAAACGCCGTCGCGCATAAAAAGAGGAAAGCAGCTACTTTTCTCTCTTAAGCAGGCGTTTACTTCGTACTCATGTAAACGCGACAATAGACATGCACCTACCTTAGGCGACCTGCTCCGACCTCAAATCCGCCACGGCCAGAGTGGGAGGGGGAAGCTGCGGATTAAAAATCCACCTCCACCGTGGAACCTTACGGCTGGGGACGTGGCCCTGTAAAAGAACGGCACCGTGCTCTTTATGGACTATAAAACGCTGTACATGCACAAAAAGAGGTAAGCAGGTTCTGTACACCCTTAAGCAGACGTTTACTTCGTATTCATGTAAACGCGACTATAGACATGCACCTACCATAGGCAATCTGCTGCGACCTGGAATCCACCACGGCCAGAGGGGGCAGCTGCGGAGAAAAGGTCCGCAGTCACCGTGGAACCTTAAGGCTGGAGATGTGGCCCTGTAAAAGAATGGCACCATACTCTTTATGTACTCTAAAAGGGTGTACGTGCACAAAAGGAGGAAAGAAGCTACTGTACTCCCTTAATCAAGCGTTTACTTCGTATTCACATAAGCGCGACTACAGACATCACATACCGTGGGCAATCTGCTGCGACCTCGAATCCACCATGGCCAGAGGGGGGCAGCTGCGGACAAATGGTCCGCCGTCACTGTGGAACCTTAAGGCTGGTGACGTAGCCCTGTAAAATAACGGCACCTTGCTCTTTAGTGACTATAAAACGCCGTACGCGCCCAAAAAGTCTAAAGCAGCTGCTGTACTCAAGCAGCCCTTTACTTCGTATACACGTAAGCACGACTACAGACATGCACCTACCGTAGCCAATCTGCTCCGATGTCGAATCACCACGGCAAGACGGGGGAGCTGCGGAAAGTCCACCGCCACTGTGGAACCTTACGGCTGGGGACGTGGCCCTGTAAAAGAACGGCACCATGCATTTTATCGTCTATAAAACGCCGTACCCGCCGAAAAAGAGGAAAGCAGCTACTGTACTCCCTTAAGCAAGCGTTTACTTCGTATTCATGTAAACGCGACTATAGACATGCACCTACCGTAGGCAATCTGCTGCGACCAGGAATCCTCCACGGACATAGGGGGGCAGCTGCGGAGAAAAGGTCCGCCGTCACCGTGGAACCTTAAGGCTGGGGACGTGGCCCTGTAAAAGAACGGCACCATGCTTTTTATCGTCTATAAAACGCCGTACCCGCCGAAAAAGAGGAAAGCAGCTACTGTACTCCCTTAAGCAAGCGTTAACTTCGTATTCATGTAAACGCGACTATACACATGCACCTACCGTAGGTAATCTGCTGCGACCAGGAATCCTCCACGGCCATAGGGGGGCAGCTTCGGAGAAAAGGTCCGCCGTCACCGTGGAACCTTAAGGCTGGAGATGTGGCCCTGTAAAAGAACGGCACCATACTCATTATGTACTATAAAAGGCTGTACGTGCACAAAAGGAGGAAAGCAGCTGCTGTACTCCCTTAATCAAGCGTTTACTTCGTATTCACATAAGCGCGACTACAGATATGCACATACCGTAGGCAATATGCTGCGACCTCGAATCCACCATGGCCAGAGGGGGGCAGCTGCAGACAAAAGGTCCGCCGTCACCGTGGAACCTTAAGGCTGGTGAAGTGGCCCTGTAAAAGAACGGCACCGTACTCTTTATGTACTATAAATCACTGTACGTGCACAAAAAGAGGAAAGCAGCTTCTGTACTCTCTTAAGCAGACGTTTACTTCGTATTCACGTAAGCTCGACAATAGACATGCACCTACCTTAGGCGACCTGCTCCGACCTCAAATCCACCAAGGTCAAAGGGGGCAGCTGCGGAAAAAACATCCGCCGTCACCGTGGAACCTTAAGACTGGGGACGTGGCCCTGTAAAAGAACGGCACCGTACTCTTTATGTACTATAAAACGCCGTCGCGCATAAAAAGTGGAAAGCAGCTACTTTTCTCTCTTAAGCAGGCGTTTACTTCGTACTCATGTAAACGCGACAATAGACTTGCACCTACCTTAGGCGACCTGCTCCGACCTCAAATCCGCCACGGCCAGAGTGGGAGGGGGAAGCTGCGGATTAAAAATCCACCTCCACCGTGGAACCTTACGGCTGGGGACGTGGCCCTGTAAAAGAACGGCACCGTGCTCTTTATGGACTATAAAACGCTGTACATGCACAAAAAGAGGAAAGCAGGTTCTGTACACCCTTAAGCAGACGTTTACTTCGTATTCATGTAAACGCGACTATAGACATGCACCTACCATAGGCAATCTGCTGCGACCTGGCATCCACCACGGCCAGAGGGGGCAGCTGCGGAGAAAAGGTCCGCCGTCACCGTGGAACCTTAAGGCTGGAGATGTGGCCCTATAAAAGAATGGCACCATACTCTTTATGTACTCTAAAAGGGTGTACGTGCACAAAAGGAGGAAAGCAGCTACTGTACTCCCTTAATCAAGCGTTTACTTCGTATTCACATAAGCGCGACTACAGACATCACATACCGTGGGCAATCTGCTGCGACCTCGAATCCACCATGGCCAGAGGGGGGCAGCTGCAGACAAATGGTCCGCCGTCACTGTGGAACCTTAAGGCTGGTGACGTGGCCCTGTAAAATAACGGCACCTTGCTCTTTAGTGACCATAAAACGCCGTACGCGCACAAAAAGTCTAAAGCAGCTGCTGTACTCAAGCAGCCCTTTACTTCGTATACACGTAAGCACGACTACAGACATGCACCTACCGTAGCCAATCTGCTCCGATGTCGAATCACCACGGCAAGACGGGGGAGCTGCGGAAAGTCCACCGCCACTGTGGAACCTTACGGCTGGGGACGTGGCCCTGCAAAAGAACGGCACCATGCATTTTATCGTCTATAAAACGCCGTACCCGCCGAAAAAGAGGAAAGCAGCTACTGTACTCCCTTAAGCAAGCGTTTACTTCGTATTCATGTAAACGCGACTATAGACATGCACCTACCGTAGGCAATCTGCTGCGACCAGGAATCCTCCACGGACATAGGGGGGCAGCTGCGGAGAAAAGGTCCGCCGTCACCGTGGAACCTTAAGGCTGGGGACGTGGCCCTGTAAAAGAACGGCACCATGCTTTTTATCGTCTATAAAACGCCGTACCCGCCGAAAAAGAGGAAAGCAGCTACTCTACTCCCTTAAGCAAGCGTTAACTTCGTATTCATGTAAACGCGACTATACACATGCACCTACCGTAGGTAATCTGCTGCGACCAGGAATCCTCCACGGCCATAGGGGGGCAGCTTCGGAGAAAAGGTCCGCCGTCACCGTGGAACCTTAAGGCTGGAGATGTGGCCCTGTAAAAGAACGGCACCATACTCTTTATGTACTATAAAAGGCTGTACGTGCACAAAAGGAGGAAAGCAGCTGCTGTACTTCCTTAATCAAGCGTTTACTTCGTATTCACATAAGCGCGACTACAGATATGCACATACCGTAGGCAATATGCTGCGACCTCGAATCCACCATGGCCAGAGGGGGGCAGCTGCAGACAAAAGGTCCGCCGTCACCGTGGAACCTTAAGGCTGGTGAAGTGGCCCTGTAAAAGAACGGCACCGTACTCTTTATGTACTATAAATCACTGTACGTGCACAAAAAGAGGAAAGCAGCTTCTGTACTCTCTTAAGCAGACGTTTACTTCGTATTCACGTAAGCTCGACAATAGACATGCACCTACCTTAGGCGACCTGCTCCGACCTCAAATCCACCAAGGTCAGAGGGGGCAGCTGCAGAAAAAACATCCGCCGTCACCGTGGAACCTTAAGACTGGGGACGTGGCCCTGTAAAAGAACGGCACCGTACTCTTTATGTACTATAAAACGCCGTCGCGCATAAAAAGAGGAAAGCAGCTACTTTTCTCTCTTAAGCAGGCGTTTACTTCGTACTCATGTAAACGCGACAATAGACATGCACCTACCTTAGGCGACCTGCTCCGACCTCAAATCCGCCACGGCCAGAGTGGGAGGGGGAAGCTGCGGATTAAAAATCCACCTCCACCGTGGAACCTTACGGCTGGGGACGTGGCCCTGTAAAAGAACGGCACCGTGCTCTTTATGGACTATAAAACGCTGTACATGCACAAAAAGAGGAAAGCAGGTTCTGTACACCCTTAAGCAGACGTTTACTTCGTATTCATGTAAACGCGACTATAGACATGCACCTACCATAGGCAATCTGCTTCGACCTGGAATCCACCGCGGCCAGAGGGGGCAGCTGCGGAGAAAAGGTCCGACGTCACCGTGGAACCTTAAGGCTGGAGATGTGGCCCTGTAAAAGAATGGCACCATACTCTTTATGTACTCTAAAAGGGTGTACGTGCACAAAAGGAGGAAAGCAGCTACTGTACTCCCTTAATCAAGCGTTTACTTCGTATTCACAATAGCGCGACTACAGACATCACATACCGTGGGCAATCTGCTGCGACCTCGAATCCACCATGGCCAGAGGGGGGCAGCTGCGGACAAATGGTCCGCCGTCACTGTGCAACCTTAAGGCTGGTGAGGTGGCCCTGTAAAATAACGGCACCTTGCTCTTTAGTGACTATAAAACGCCGTACGCGCACAAAAAGTCTAAAGCAGCTGCTGTACTCAAGCAGTTCTTTACTTCGTATACACGTAAGCACGACTACAGACATGCACCTACCGTAGCCAATCTGCTCCGATGTCGAATCACCACGGCAAGGCGGGGGAGCTGCGGAAAGTCCACCGCCACTGTGGAACCTTACGGCTGGGGACGTGGCCCTGTAAAAGAACGGCACCATGCATTTTATCGTCTATAAAACGCCGTACCCGCCGAAAAAGAGGAAAGCAGCTACTGTACTCCCTTAAGCAAGCGTTTACTTCGTATTCATGTAAACGCGACTATAGACATGCACCTACCGTAGGCAATCTGCTGCGACCAGGAATCCTCCACGGCCATAGGGGGGCAGCTGCGGAGAAAAGGTCCGCCGTCACCGTGGAACCTTAAGGCTGGTGAAGTGGCCCTGTAAAAGAACGGCACCGTACTCTTTATGTACTATAAATCACTGTACGTGCACAAAAAAGGAAAGCAGCTTCTGTACTCTCTTAAGCAGACGTTTACTTCGTATTCCCGTAAGCGCGATAATAGACATGCACCTACCATAGGCGACCTACTCCGACCTCAAATCCACCACGGTCAGAGGGGGCAGCTGCGGAAAAAAACATCCGCCGTCACCGTGGAACCTTAAGGCTGGGGACGTGGCCCTGTAAAAGAACGGCACCGTACTCTTTATGTACTATAAAACGCCGTCGCGCATAAAAAGAGGAAAGCAGCTACTTTTCTCTCTTAAAGAGGCGTTTACTTCGTACTCATGTAAACGCGACAATAGACATGCACCTACCTTAGACGACCTGCTCCAACCTCAAATCCGCCACGGCCAGAGTGGGAGATGGAAGCTGCGGAGTAAAAATCCACCTCCACCGTGGAACCTTACGGCTGGGGACGTGGCCCTGCAAAAGAACGGCACCGTGCTCTTTATGGACTATAAAACGCTGTACATGCACAAAAAGAGGAAAGCAGGTTCTGTATACCCTTAACAAGACGTTTACTTCGTATTCATGTAAACGCGACTATAGACATGCACCTACCGTAGGCACCCTGCTGCGACCTGGAATCCAATACGGCCAGAGGGGGGCAGCTGCGTAGAAAAGGTCCGCCGTCACCGTGGAACTATAAGGCTGGAGATGTGGCCCTGTAGAAGAATGGCACCATACTCTTTATGTACTATAAAAGGCTGTACGTGCACAAAAAGAGGAAAGCAGGTTCTGTACACCCTTAAGCAGACGTTTACTTCGTATTCATGTAAACGCGACTTTAGACATGCACCTACCGTAGGCAATCTGCTGCGACCTGGAATCCACCACGGCCAGAGGGGGAGCAGCGGAGAAAAGGTCCGCCGTCACTGTGGAACCTTAAGGCTGGAGATGTGGCCCTGTAAAAGAATGGCACCATACTCTTTATGTACTATAAAAGGCTGTACGTGCACAAAAGGAGGAAAGCAGCTACTGTACTTCCTTAATCAAGCGTTTACTTCGTATTCACATAAGCGCAACTACAGACATCACATACCGTGGGCAATCTGCTGCGACCTCGAATCCACCATGGCCAGAGGGGGGCAGCTGCGGACAAATGGTCCGCCGTCACTGTGGAACCTTAAGGCTGGTGACGTGGCCCTGTAAAATAACGGCACCTTGCTCTTTAGTGACTATAAAACGCCGTACGCGCACAAAAAGGCTAAAGCAGCTGCTGTACTCAAGCAGCCCTTTACTTCGTATACACGTAAGCACGACTACAGACATGCACCTACCGTAGCCAATCTGCTCCGATGTCGAATCACCACGGCAAGACGGGGGAGCTGCGGAGAGAAAGTCCACCGCCACTGTGGAACCTTACGGCTGGGAACGTGGCCCTGTAAAAGAACGGCACCATGCTTTTTATCGTCTATAAAACGCCGTACCCGCCGAAAAAGAGGAAAGCAGCTACTGTACTCCCTTAAGCAAGCGTTAACTTCGTATTCATGTAAACGCGACTATACACATGCACCTACCGTAGGTAATGTGCTGCGACCAGGAATCCTCCACGGCCATAGGGGGCAGCTTCGGAGAAAAGGTCCGCCGTCACCGTGGAACCTTAAGGCTGGAGATGTGGCCCTGTAGAAGAACGGCACCATACTCTTTATGTACTATAAAAGGCTGTACGTGCACAAAAGGAGGAAAGCAGCTGCTGTACTCCCTTAATCAAGCGTTTACTTCGTATTCACATAAGCGCGACTACAGACATGCACATACCGTAGGAAATATGCTGCGACCTCGAATCCACCATGGAGAGGGGGGCAGCTGCAGACAAAAGGTCCGCCGTCACCGTGGAACCTTAAGGCTGGTGAAGCGGCCCTGTAAAAGAAAGGCCCTGTACTCTTTATGTACTATAAATCACTGTACGTGCACAAAAAGACGAAAGCAGCTTCTGTACTCTCTTAAGCAGACGTTTACTTCGTATTCACGTAAGCGCGACAATAGACATGCACCTAGCTTAGGAGACCTGCTCCGACCTCAAATCCACCAAGGTCAGAGGGGGCAGCTGCGGAAAAAACATCCGCCGTCACAGTGGAACCTTAAGGCTGGGGACGTGGCCCTGTAAAAGAACGGCACCGTACTCTTTATGTACTATAAAACGCAGTCGCGCATAAAAAGAGGAAAGCAGCTACTTTTCTCTCTTAAACAGGCGTTTACTTCGTACTCATGTAAACGCGACAATAGACATGCACCTACCTTAGGCGACCTGCTCCGACCTCAAATCCGCCACGGCCAGAGTGGGAGGGGGAAGCTGCGGATTAAAAATCCACCTCCACCGTGGAACCTTACGGCTGGGGACGTGGCCCTGTAAAAGAACGTCACCGTGCTCTTTATGGACTATAAAACGCTGTACATGCACAAAAAGAGGAAAGCAGGTTCTGTACACCCTTAAGCAGACGTTTACTTCGTATTCATGTAAACGCGACTATAGACATGCACCTACCATAGGCAATCTGCTGCGACCTGGAATCCACCACGGCCAGAGGGAGCAACTGAGGTGAAAAGGTCCGCCGTCACCGTGGAACCTTAAGGCTGGAGATGTGGCCCTGTAAAAGAATGGCACCATACTCTTTATGTACTCTAAAAGGGTGTACGTGCACAAAAGGAGGAAAGCAGCTACTGTACTCCCTTAATCAAGCGTTTAATTCGTATTCACATAAGCGCGACTACAGACATCACATACCGTGGGCAATCTGCTGCGACCTCGAATCCACCATGGCCAGAGGGGGCAGCTGCGGACAAATGGTCCGCCTTCACTGTGGAACCTTAAGGCTGGTGACGTGGCCCTGTAAAATAACGGCACCTTGCTCTTTAGTGACTATAAAACGCCGTACGCGCACAAAAAGTCTAAAGCAGCTGCTGTACTCAAGCAGCCCTTTACTTCGTATACACGTAAGCACGACTACAGACATGCGCCTACCGTAGCCAATCTGCTCCGATGTTGAATCACCACGGCAAGACGGGGGAGCTGCGGAAAGTCCACCGCCACTGTGGAACCTTACGGCTAGGGACGTGGCCCTGTAAAAGAACGGCGCCATGCTTTTTATCGTCTATAAAACGCCGTACCCGCCAAAAAAGAGGAAAGCAGCTACTGTACTCCCTTAAGCAAGCGTTTATTTCGTATTCATGTAAACGCGACGATAGACATGTACCTACCGTAGGCAATCTGCTGCGACCAGGAATCCTCCACGGCCATAGGGGGGCAGCTGCGGAGAAAAGGTCCGCCGTCACCGTGGAACCTTAAGGCTGGTAAAGTGGCCCTGCAAAAGAACGGCACCGTGCTCTTTATGGACTATAAAACGCTGTACATGCACAAAAAGAGGAAAGCAGGTTCTGTACACCCTTAACAAGACGATTACTTCGTATTCATGTAAACGCGACTATAGACATGCACCTACCGTAGGCAACCTGCTGCGACCTGGAATCCAATACGGCCAGAGGGGGGCAGCTGCGTAGAAAAGGTCCGCCGTCACCGTGGAACCTTAAGGCTGGAGATGTGGCCCTGTAAAAGAATGGCACCATACTCTATGTACTATAAGAGGCTGTACGTGCACAAAAAGAGGAAAGCAGGTTCTGTACACCCTTAAGCAGACGTTTACTTCGTATTCATGTAAACGCGACTATAGACATGCACCTACCATAGGCAATCTGCTGCGACCTGGCATCCACCACGGCCAGAGGGGGCAGCTGCGGAGAAAAGGTCCGCCGTCACCATGGAACCTTAAGGCTGGAGATGTGGCCCTGTAAATGAATGGCACCATACTCTTTATGTACTCTAAAAGGGTGTACGTGCACAAAAGGAGGAAAGCAGCTACTGTACTCCCTTAATCAAGCGTTTACTTCGTATTCACATAAGCGCGACTACAGACATCACATACCGTGGGCAATCTGCTGCGACCTTGAATCCACCATGGCCAGAGGGGGGCAGCTGCGGACAAATGGTCCGCCGTCACTGTGGAACCTTAAGGCTGGTGACGTGGCCCTGTAAAATAACGGCACCTTGCTCTTAAGTGACTATAAAACGCCGTACGCGCACAAAAAGTCTAAAGCAGCTGCTGTACTCAAGCAGCCCTTCACTTCGTATACACGTAAGCACGACTACAGACATGCACCTACCGTAGCCAATCTGCTCCGACGTCGAATCACCATGGCAAGACGGGGGAGCTGCGGAAAGTCCACCGCCACTGTGGAACCTTACGGCTGGTGACGTGGCCCTGTAAAAGAACGGCACCATGCATTTTATCGTCTATAAAACGCCGTACCCGCCGAAAAAGAGGAAAGCAGCTACTGTACTCCCTTAAGCAAGCGTTTACTTCGTATTCATGTAAACGCGACTATAGACATGCACCTACCATAGGCAATCTGCTGCGACCAGGAATCCTCCACGGCCATAGGGGGGCAGCTGCGGAGAAAAGGTCCGCCGTCCCCGTGGAACCTTAAGGCTGGTGAAGTGGCCCTGTAAAAGAACGGCACCGTACTCTTTATGTACTATAATTCACTGTACGTGCACATAAAAAGGAAAGCAGCTTCTGTACTCTCTTAAGCAGACGTTTACTTCGTATTCACGTAAGCGCGACAATAGACATGCACCTACCATAGGCGACCTGCTCCGACCTCAAATCCACCACGGTCAGAGGGGGCAGCTGCGGAAAAAAACATCCGCTGTCACAATGGAACCTTAAGGCTGGGGACGTGGCCCTGTAAAAGAACGGCACCGTACTCTTTATGTACAATAAAACGCCGTCGCGCATAAAAAGAGGAAAGCAGCTACTTTTCTCTCTTAAACAGGCGTTTACTTCGTACTCATGTAAACGCGACAATAGACATGCACCTACCTTAGACGACCTGCTCCGACCTCAAATCACCCACGGCCAGAGTGGGAGGGGGAAGCTGCGGAGTAACAATCCACCTCCACCGTGGAACCTTACGGCTGGGGACGTGGCCCTGCAAAAGAACGGCACCGTGCTCTTTATGGACTATAAAACGCTGTACATGCACCAAAAGGGGAAAGCAGGTTCTGTACACCCTTAACAAGACGTTTACTTCGTATTCATGTAAACGCGACTATAGACATGCACCTACCGTAGGCAACCTGCTGCGACCTGGAATCCAATACGGCCAGAGGGGGCAGCTGCCTAGAAAAGGTCCGCCGTCACCGTGGAACCTTAAGGCTGGAGATGTGGCCCTGTAAAAGAATGGCACCATACTCTTTATGTACTATAAAAGGCTGTACGTGCAGAAAAAGAGGAAAGCAGGTTCTGTACACCCTTAAGCAGACGTTTACTTCGTATTCATGTAAACGCGACTATAGACATGCACCTACCGTAGGCAATCTGCTGCGACCTGGAATCCACCACGGCCAGAGGGGGAGCTGCGGAGAAAAGGTCCGCCGTCACTGTGGAACCTTAAGGCTGGAGATGTGGCCCTGTAAATGAATGGCACCATACTCTTTATGTACTATAAAAGGCTGTACGTGCACAAAAGGAGGAAAGCAGCTACTGTACTCCCTTAATCAAGCGTTTACTTCGTATTCACTTAAGCGCAACTACAGACATCACATACCGTGGGCAATCTGCTGCGACCTCGAATCCACCATGGCCAGAGGGGGGCAGCTGCGGACAAATGGTCCGCCGTCACTGTGGAACCTTAAGGCTGGTGACGTGGCCCTGTAAAATAACGGCACCTTGCTCTTTAGTGACTATACAACGCTGTACGCGCACAAAAAGGCTAAAGCAGCTGCTGTACTCAAGCAGCCCTTTACTTCGTATACACGTAAGCACGACTACAGACATGCACCTACCGTAGCCAATCTGCTCCGATGTCGAATCACCACGGCAAGACGGGGGAGTTGCGGAGAGAAAGTCCACCACCACTGTGGAACCTTACGGCTGCGGACGTGGCCCTGTAAAAGAACGGCACCATGCTTTTTATCGTCTATAAAACGCCGTACCCGCCGAAAAAGAGGAAAGCAGCTGCTGTACTCCCTTAATCAAGCGTTTACTTCGTATTCACATAAGCGCGACTACAGACATGCACATACCGTAGGCAATATGCTGCGACCTCGAATCCACCATGGCCAGAGGGGGGCAGCTGCAGACAAAAGGTCCGCCGTCACCGTGGAACCTTAACGCTGGTGAAGTGGCCCTGTAAAGAACGGCACCGTACTCTTTATGTACTATAAATCACTGTACCTGCACAAAAAGAGGAAAGCAGCTTCTGTACTCTCTTAAGCAGACGTTTACTTCGTATTCACGTTTGCGCGACAATAGACATGCACCTACCTTAGGCGACCTGCTCCGACCTCAAATCCACCACGGTCAGAGGGGGCAGCTGCCGAAAAAAACATCCGCCGTCACCGTGGAACCTTAAGGCTGGGGACGTGGCCCTGTAATAGAACGGCACCGTACTCTTTATGTACTATAAAACGCCATCGCGCATAAAAAGAGGAAAGCAGCTACTGTTCTCTCTTAAACAGGCGTTTACTTCGAACTCATGTAAACGCCACAATAGACATGCACCTACCTTAGGCGACCTGCTCCGACCTCAAATCCGCCACGGCCAGAGTGGGAGGGGGAAGCTGCGGATTAAAAATCCACCTCCACCGTGGAACCTTACGGCTGGGGACGTGGCCCTGTAAAAGAACGGCACCGTGCTCTTTATGGACTATAAAACGCTGTACATGCACAAACAGAGGAAAGCAGGTTCTGTACACCCTTAAGCAGACGTTTACTTCGTATTCATGTAAACGCGACTATAGACATGCACCTACCATAGGCAATCTGCTGCGACCTGAAATCCACCACGGCCAGAGGGGGCAGCTGCGGAGAAGAGGTCCGCCGTCACCGTGGAACCTTAAGGCTGGAGATGTGGCCCTGTAAAAGAATGGCACCATACTCTTTATGTACTCTAAAAGGGTGTACGTGCACAAAAGGAGGAAAGCAGCTACTGTACTCCCTTAATCAAGCGTTTACTTCGTATTCACATAAGCGCGACTACAGACATCACATACCGTGGACATCTGCTGCGACCTCGAATCCACCATGGCCAGAGGGGGGCAGCTGCGGACAAATGGTCCGCCGTCACTGTGGAACCTTAAGGCTGGTGACGTGGCCCTGTAAATTAACGGCACCTTGCTCTTTAGTGACTATAAAACGCCGTACGCGCACAAAAAGGCTAAAGCAGCTGCTGTACTCAAGCAGCCATTTACTTCGTTTACACGTAAGCACGACTACAGACATGCACCTACCGTAGCCAATCTGCTCCGATGTCGAATCACCACGGCAAGACGGGGAGCTGCGGAGAGAAAGTCCACCGCCACTGTGGAACCTTACGGCTGGAAACGTGGCCCTGTAAAAGAAAGGCACCATGCTTTTTATCGTCTATAAAACGCCGTACCCGCCGAAAAAGAGGAAAGCAGCTACTGTACTCCCTTAAGCAAGCGTTAACTTCGTATTCATGTAAACGCGACTATACACATGCACCTACCGTAGGCAATCTGCTGCGACCAGGAATCCTCCACGGCCATAGGTTGGCAGCTTCGGAGAAAAGGTCCGCCGTCACCGTGGAACCTTAAGGCTGAAGATGTGGCCCTGTAAAAGAACGGCACCATACTCTTTATGTACTATAAAAGGCTGTACGTGTACAAAAGGAGGAAAGCAGCTGCTGTACTCCCTTATTCAAGCGTTTACTTCGTATTCACATAAGCGCGACTACAGACATGCACATACCGTAGGCAATATGCTGCGACCTTGAATCCACCATGGCCAGAGGGAGGCAGCTGCAGAAAAAAGGTCCGTCATCACCGTGGAACCTTAAGGCTGGTGAAGTGGCCCTGTAAAAGAACGGCACCGTACTCTTTATGTGCTATAAAGCACTGTACGTGCACAAAAAGAGGAAAGCAGCTTCTGTACTCTCTTAAGCAGACGTTTACTTCGTATTCACGTAAGCGCGACAATAGACATGCACCTACCTTAGGCGACCTGCTCCGACCTCAAATCCACCAAGGTCAGAGGGGGCAGCTGCGGAAAAAACATCCGCCGTCACCGTGGAACCTTAAGGCTGGGGACGTGGCCCTGTAAAAGAACGGCACCGTACTCTTTATGTACTATAAAACGCCGTCGCGCATAAAAAGAGGAAAGCAGCTACTTTTCTCTCTTAAACAGGCGTTTACTTCGTACTCATGTAAACGCGACAATAGACATGCACCTACCTTAGGCGACCTGCTCCGACCTCAAATCCGCCACGGCCAGAGTGGGAGGGGAAGCTGCGGTGTAAAAATCCACCTCCACCGTGCAACCTTACGGCTGGGGACGTGGCCCTGTAAAAGAACGGCACCGTGCTCTTTATGGACTATAAAACGCTGTACATGCACAAAAAGAGGAAAGCAGGTTCTGTACACCCTTAAGAACGTTTACTTCGTATTCATGTAAACGCGACTATAGACATGCACCTACCGTAGGCAATCTGCTGCGACCAGGAATCCTCCACGGCCATATGGGGGCAGCTGCGGAGAAAAGGTCCGCCGTCACCGTGGAACTTTAAGGCTGGTGAAGTGGCCCTGTAAAAGAACGGCACCGTACTCTTTATGTACTATAAATCACTGTACGTGCACAAAAAAAGGAAAGCAGCTTCTGTACTCTCTTAAGCAGACGTTTACTTCGTATTCACGTAAGCGCGACAATAGACATGCACCTACCTTAGGCGACCTGCTCCGACCTCAAATCCACCACGGTCAGAGGGGGCAGCTGCGGAAAAAAACATCCGCCGTCACCGTGGAACCTTAAGGCTGGGGACGTGGCCCTGTAAAAGAACGGCACCGTACTCTTTATGTACTATAAAACGCCGTCGCGCATAAAAAGAGGAAAGCAGCTACTTTTCTCTCTTAAATAGGCATTTACTTCGTACTCATGTAAACGCGACAATAGACATGCACCTACCTTAGGCGACCTGCTCCGACCTCAAATCCGCCACGGCCAGAGTGGGAGGGGGAAGCTGCGGAGTAAACATCCACCTCCACCGTGGAACCTTATGGCTGGGGACGTGGCCCTGTAAAAGAACGGCACCGCGCTCTTTATGTACTATAAAAGGCTGTACGTGCACAAAAAGAGCAAAGCAGGTTCTGTACACCCTTAAGCAGACGTTTACTTCGTATTCATGTAAACGCGACTATAGACATGCACCTACCGTAGGCAATCTGCTGCGACCTGGAATCCACCATGGCCAGAGGGGGGCAGCTGCGGACAAATGGTCCGCCGTCACTGTGGAACCTTAAGGCTGGTGACGTGGCCCTGTAAATTAACGGCACCTTGCTCTTTAGTGACTATAAAACGCCGTACGCGCACAAAAAGGCTAAAGCAGCTGCTGTACTCAAGCAGCCCTTTACTTCGTATACACGTAAGCACGACTACAGACATGCACCTACCGTAGCCAATCTGCTCCGAAGTCGAATCACCACGGCAAGACGGGGGAGCTGCGGAGAGAAAGTCCACCGCCACTGTGGAACCTTACGGCTGGGGACGTGGCCCTGTAAAAGAACGGCACCATGCTTTTTATCGTCTATAAAACGCCGTACCCGCCGAAAAAGAGGAAAGCAGCTACTGTACTCCCTTAAGCAAGCGTTAACTTCGTATTCATGTAAACGCGACTATACACATGCACCTACCGTAGGCAATCTGCTGCGACCAGGAATCCTCCACGGCCATAGGGGGGCAGCTTCGGAGAAAAGGTCCGCCGTCACCGTGGAACCTTAAGGCTGGAGATGTGGCCCTGTAAAAGAACGGCACCATACTCTTTATGTACTATAAAAGGCTGTACGTGCACAAAAGGAGGAAAGCAGCTTCTGTACTCTCTTAAGCAGACGTTTACTTCGTATTCACGTAAGCGCGACAATAGACATGCACCTACCTTAGGCGACCTGCTCCGACCTCAAATCCACCACGGTCAGAGGGGGCAGCTGCGGAAAAAAACATCCGCCGTCACCGTGGAACCTTAAGGCTGGGGACGTGGCCCTGTAAAAGAACGGCACCGTACTCTTTATGTACTATAAAACGCCGTCGCGCATAAAAAGAGGAAAGCAGCTACTTTTCTCTCTTAAACAGGCATTTACTTCGTACTCATGTAAACGCGACAATAGACATGCACCTACCTTAGGCGACCTGCTCCGACCTCTAATCCGCCACGGCCAGAGTGGGAGGGGGAAGCTGCGGAGTAAACATCCACCTCCACCGTGGAACCTTACGGTTGGGGACGTGGCCCTGTAAAAGAACGGCACCGTGCTCTTTATGGACTATAAAACGCTGTACATGCACAAAAAGAGGAAAGCAGGTTCTGTACACCCTTAAGCAGACGTTTACTTCGTATTCATGTAAACGCGACTATAGACATGCACCTACCATAGGCAATCTGGTGCGACCTGGAATCCACCACGGCCAGAGGAGGCAGCTGCGGAGAAAAGGTCCGCGGTCACCGTGGAACCTTAAGCTTGGAGATGTGGCCCTGTAAAAGAATGGCACCATACTCTTTATGTACTCTAAAAGGGTGTACGTGCACAAAAGGAGGAAAGCAGCTACTGTACTCCCTTAATCAAGCGTTTACTTCGTATTCACATAAGCGCGACTACAGACATCACATACCGTGGGCAATCTGCTGCGACCTCGAATCCACCATGGCGAGAGGGGGGCAGCTGCGGACAAATGGTCCGCCGTCACTGTGGAACCTTAAGGCTGGTGACGTGGCCCTGTAAAATAACGGCACCTTGCTCTTTAGTGACTATAAAACGCGGCACGCGCACAAAAAGTCTAAAGCAGCTGCTGTACTCAAGCAGCCCTTTACTTCGTATACACGTAAGCATGACTACAGACATGCACCTACCGTAGCCAATCTGCTCCGATGTCGAATCTCCATGGCAAGACGGGGGAGCTGCGGAAAGTCCACCGCCACTGTGGAACCTTACGGCTGGTGACGTGGCCCTGTAAAAGAACGGCACCATGCATTTTATCGTCTATAAAACGCCATACCCGCCGAAAAAGAGGAAAGCAGCTACTGTACTCCCTTAAGCAAGCGTTTACTTTGTATTCATGTAAACGCGACTATAGACATGCACCTACCGTAGGCAATCTGCTGCGACCAGGAATCCTCCACGGCCATAGGGGGGCAGCTGCGGAGAAAAGGTCCGCCGTCACCGTGGAACCTTAAGGCTGGTGAAGTGGCCCTGTAAAAGAACGGCACCGTACTCTTTATGTACTATAAATCACTGTACGTGCACAAAAAAAGGAAAGCAGCTTCTGTACTCTCTTAATCAAGCGTTTACTTCGTATTCACATAAGCGCGACTACAGACATGCACATACCGTAGGCAATATGCTGCGACCTTGAATCCACCATGGCCAGAGAGAGGCAGCTGCAGAAAAAAGGTCCGAAGTCACCGTGGAACCTTAAGGCTGGTGAAGTGGCCCTGTAAAAGAACGGCACCGTACTCTTTATGTGCTATAAAGCACTGTACGTGCACAAAAAGAGGAAAGCAGCTTCTGTACTCTCTTAAGCAGACGTTTACTTCGTATTCACGTAAGCGCGACAATAGACATGCACCTACCTTAGGCGACCTGCTCCGACCTCAAATCCACCAAGGTCAGAGGGGGCAGCTGCGGAAAAAACATCCGCCGTCACCGTGGAACCTTAAGGCTGTAAAAGAACGGCACCGTACTCTTTATGTACTATAAAACGCCGTCGCGCATAAAAAGAGGAAAGCAGCTACTTTTCTCTCTTAAACAGGCGTTTACTTCGTACTCACGTAAGCGCGACAATAGACATGCACCTACCTTAGGCGACCTGCTCCGACCTCAAATCCACCAAGGTCAGAGGGGGCAGCTGCGGAAAAAACATCCGCCGTCACCGTGGAACCTTAAGACTGAGGACGTGGCCCTGTAAAAGAATGGCACCGTACTCTTTATGTACTATAAAACGCCGTCGCGCATAAAAAGAGGAAAGCAGCTACTTTTCTCTCTTAAGCAGGCGTTTACTTCGTACTCATGTAAACGCGACAATAGACATGCACCTACCTTAGGCGACCTGCTCCGACCTCAAATCCGCCACGGCCAGAGTGGGAGGGGAAGCTGCGGAGTAAAAATCCACCTCCACCGTGCAACCTTACGGCTGGGGACGTGGCCCTGTAAAAGAACGGCACCGTGCTCTTTATGGACTATAAAACGCTGTACATGCACAAAAAGAGGAAAGCAGCTTCTGTACTCTCTTAAGCAGACGTTTACTTCGTATTCACGTAAGCGCGACAATAGACATGCACCTACCTTAGGCGACCTGCTCCGACCTCAAATCCACCACGGTCAGAGGGGGCAGCTCCGGAAAAAAACATCCGCCGTCACCGTGGAACCTTAAGGCTGGGGACGTGGCCCTGTAAAAGAACGGCACCGTACTCTTTATGTACTATAAAACGCCGTCGCGCATAAAAAGAGGAAAGCAGCTACTTTTCTCTCTTAAATAGGCATTTACTTCGTACTCATGTAAACGCGACAATAGACATGCACCTACCTTAGGCGACCTGCTCCGACCTCAAATCCGCCACGGCCAGAGTGGGAGGGGGAAGCTGCGGAGTAAACATCCACCTCCACCGTGGAACCTTATGGCTGGGGACGTGGCCCTGTAAAAGAACGGCACCGCGCTCTTTATGTACTATAAAAGGCTGTACGTGCACAAAAAGAGCAAAGCAGGTTCTGTACACCCTTAAGCAGACGTTTACTTCGTATTCATGTAAACGCGACTATAGACATGCACCTACCGTAGGCAATCTGCTGCGACCTGGAATCCACCATGGCCAGAGGGGGGCAGCTGCGGACAAATGGTCCGCCGTCACTGTGGAACCTTAAGGCTGGTGACGTGGCCCTGTAAATTAACGGCACCTTGCTCTTTAGTGACTATAAAACGCCGTACGCGCACAAAAAGGCTAAAGCAGCTGCTGTACTCAAGCAGCCCTTTACTTCGTATACACGTAAGCACGACTACAGACATGCACCTACCGTAGCCAATCTGCTCCGAAGTCGAATCACCACGGCAAGACGGGGGAGCTGCGGAGAGAAAGTCCACCGCCACTGTGGAACCTTACGGCTGGGGACGTGGCCCTGTGAAAGAACGGCACCATGCTTTTTATCGTCTATAAAACGCCGTACCCGCCGAAAAAGAGGAAAGCAGCTACTGTACTCCCTTAAGCAAGCGTTTACTTTGTATTCATGTAAACGCGACTTTAGACATGCACCTACCGTAGGCAATCTGCTGCGACCAGGAATCCTCAACGGCCATAGGGGGGCAGCTGCGGAGAAAAGGTCCGCCGTCACCGTGGAACCTTAAGGCTGGTGAAGTGGCCCTGTAAAAGAACGGCACCGTACTCTTTATGTACTATAAATCACTGTACGTGCACAAAAAAAGGAAAGCAGCTTCTGTACTCTCTTAAGCAGACGTTTATTTCGTATTCACGTAAGCGCGACAATAGACATGCACCTACCATAGGCGACCTGCTCCGACCTCAAATCCACCACGGTCAGAGGGGGCAGCTGCGTAAAAAAACATCCGCTGTCACCATGGAACCTTAAGGCTGGGGACGTGGCCCTGTAAAAGAACGGCACCGTACTCTTTATGCACTATAAAACGCCGTCGCGCATAAAAAGAGGAAAGCAGCTACTTTTCTCTCTTAAACAGGCGTTTACTTCGTACTCATGTAAACGTGACAATAGACATGCACCTACCTTAGACGACCTGCTCCGACCTCAAATCCGCCACGGCCAGAGCGGGAGGGGGAAGCTGCGGAGTAAAAATCCACCTCCACCATGGAACCTTACGGCTGGGGACGTGGCCCTGCAAAAGAACGGCACCGTGCTCTTTATGGACTATAAAACGCTGTACATGCACAAAAAGAGGAAAGCAGGTTCTGTACACCCGTAACAAGACGTTTACTTCGTATTCATGTAAACGCGACTATAGACATGCACCTACCGTAGGCAACCTGCTGCGACCTGGAATCCACTACGGCCAGAGGGGGGCAGCTGCGTAGAAAAGGTCCGCCGTCACCGTGGAACCTTACGGTTGGGGACGTGGCCCTGTAAAAGAACGGCACCGTGCTCTTTATGGACTATAAAACGCTGTACATGCACAAAAAGAGGAAAGCAGGTTCTGTACACCCTTAAGCATACGTTTACTTCGTATTCATGTAAACGCGACTATAGACATGCACCTACCATAGGCAATCTGGTGCGACCTGGAATCCACCACGGCCAGAGGGGGCAGCTGCGGAGAAAAGGTCCGCCGTCACCGTGGAACCTTAAGGTTGGAGATGTGGCCCTGTAAAAGAATGGCACCATACTCTTTATGTACTCTAAAAGGGTGTACGTGCACAAAAGGAGGAAAGCAGCTACTGTACTCCCTTAATCAAGCGTTTACTTCGTATTCACATAAGCGCGACTACAGACATCACATACCGTGGGCAATCTGCTGCGACCTCGAATCCACCATGGCGAGAGGGGGGCAGCTGCGGACAAATGGTCCGCCGTCACTGTGGAACCTTAAGGCTGGTGACGTGGCCCTGTAAAATAACGGCACCTTGCTCTTTAGTGACTATAAAACGCGGTACGCGCACAAAAAGTCTAAAGCAGCTGCTGTACTCAAGCAGCCCTTTACTTCGTATACACGTAAGCATGACTACAGACATGCACCTACCGTAGCCAATCTGCTCCGATGTCGAATCTCCATGGCAAGACGGGGGAGCTGCGGAAAGTCCACCGCCACTGTGGAACCTTACGGCTGGTGACGTGGCCCTGTAAAAGAACGGCACCATGCATTTTATCGTCTATAAAACGCCATACCCGCCGAAAAAGAGGAAAGCAGCTACTGTACTCCCTTAAGCAAGCGTTTACTTTGTATTCATGTAAACGCGACTTTAGACAGGCACCTACCGTAGGCAATCTGCTGCGACCAGGAATCCTCCACGGTCAGAGGAGGCAGCTGCGTAAAAAAACATCCGCTGTCACCATGGAACCTTAAGGCTGGGGACGTGGCCCTGTAAAAGAACGGCACCGTACTCTTTATACACTATAAAACGCCGTCGCGCATAAAAAGAGGAAAGCAGCTACTTTTCTCTCTTAAACAGGCGTTTACTTCGTACTCATGTAAACGTGACAATAGACATGCACCTACCTTAGACGACCTGCTCCGACCTCAAATCCGCCACGGCCAGAGCGGGAGGGGGAAGCTGCGGAGTAAAAATCCACCTCCACCGTGGAACCTTACGGCTGGGGACGTGGCCCTGCAAAAGAACGGCACCGTGCTCTTTATGGACTATAAAACGCTGTACATGCACAAAAAGAGGAAAGCAGGTTCTGTACACCCGTAACAAGACGTTTACTTCGTATTCATGTAAACGCGACTATAGACATGCACCTACCGTAGGCAACCTGCTGCGACCTGGAATCCACTACGGCCAGAGGGGGGCAGCTGCGTAGAAAAGGTCCGCCGTCACCGTGGAACCTTAAGGCTGGAGATGTGGCCCTGTAAAAGAATGGCACCATACTCTTTATGTACTATAAAAGGCTGTACGTGCACAAAAAGAGGAAAGCAGGTTCTGTACACCCTTAAGCAGACGTTTACTTCGTATTCATGTAAACGCGACTATAGACATGCACCTACCGTAGGCAATCTGCTGCGACCTGGAATCCACCACGGCCAGAGGGGGCAGCTGCGGAGAAAAGGTCCGCCGTCACTGTGGAACTTTAAGGCTGGAGATGTGGCCCTGAAAAAGAATGGCACCATACCCTTTATGTACTATAAAAGGCTGTACGTGCACAAAAGGAGGAAAGCAGCTACTGTACTCCCTTAATCAAGCGTTTACTTCGTATTCACATAAGCGCGACTACAGACATCACATACCGTGGGCAATCTGCTGCGACCTCGAATCCACCATGGCCAGAGGGGGGCAGCTGCGGACAAATGGTCCGCCGTCACTGTGGAACCTTAAGGCTGGTGACGTGGCCCTGTAAAATAACGGCACCTTATCTCTTTAGTGACTATAAAACGCCGTACGCGCACAAAAAGGCTAAAGCAGCTGCTGTACTCAAGCAGCCCTTTACTTCGTATACGCGTAAGCACGACTACAGACATGCACCTACCGTAGCCAATCTGCTCCGATGTCGAATCACCATGGCAAGATGGGGGAGCTGCGGAAAGTCCACCGCCACTGTGGAACCTTACGGCTGGTGACGTGGCCCTGTAAAAGAACGGCACCATGCATTTTATCGTCTATAAAACGCCGTACCCGCCGAAAAAGAGGAAAGCAGCTACTGTACTCCCTTAAGCAAGCGTTTACTTCGTATTCATGTAAACGCGACTATAGACATGTACCTACCGTAGGCAATCTGCTGCGACCAGGAATCCTCCACGGCCATAGGGGGGCAGCTGCGGAGAAAAGGTCCGCCGTCACCGTGGAACCTTAAGGCTGGTGAAGTGGCCCTGTAAAAGAACGGCACCGTACTCTTTATGTACTATAAATCACTGTACGTGCACAAAAAAGGAAAGCAGCTTCTGTACTCTCTTAAGCAGACGTTTACTTCGTATTCACGTAAGCGCGACAATAGACATGCACCTACCATAGGCGGCCCGCTCCGACCTCAAATCCACCACGGTCAGAGGGGGCAGCTGCGGAAAAAAACATCCGCTGTCACCATGGAACCTTAAGGCTGGGGACGTGGCCCTGTAAAAGAACGGCACCGTACTCTTTATGTACTATAAAACGCCGTCGCGCATAAAAAGAGGAAAGCAGCTACTTTTCTCTCTTAAACAGGCGTTTACTTCGTACTCATGTAAACGCGACAATAGACATGCACCTACCTTAGACGACCTGCTCCGACCTCAAATCCGCCACGGCCAGAGTGGGAGGGGGAAGCTGCGGATTAAAAATCCACCTCCACCGTGGAACCTTACGGCTGGGGACGTGGCCCTGTAAAAGAACGTCACCGTGCTCTTTATGGACTATAAAACGCTGTACATGCACAAAAAGAGGAAAGCAGGTTCTGTACACCCTTAAGCAGACGTTTACTTCGTATTCATGTAAACGCGACTATAGACATGCACCTACCATAGGCAATCTGCTGCGACCTGGAATCCACCACGGCCAGAGGGAGCAACTGAGGTGAAAAGGTCCGCCGTCACCGTGGAACCTTAAGG
This sequence comes from Amblyomma americanum, assembly GCF_052857255.1. Lineage (NCBI taxonomy): Eukaryota > Metazoa > Arthropoda > Arachnida > Ixodida > Ixodidae > Amblyomma > Amblyomma americanum. Next base: position 286,856,411 of record NC_135497.1, read on the forward strand.
CTGGAGATGTGGCCCTGTAAAAGAATGGCACCATACTCTTTATGTACTCTAAAAGGGTGTACGTGCACAAAAGGAGGAAAGCAGCTACTGTACTCCCTTAATCAAGCGTTTAATTCGTATTCACATAAGCGCGACTACAGACATCACATACCGTGGGCAATCTGCTGCGACCTCGAATCCACCATGGCCAGAGGGGGCAGCTGCGGACAAATGGTCCGCCTTCACTGTGGAACCTTAAGGCTGGTGACGTGGCCCTGTAAAATAACGGCACCTTGCTCTTTAGTGACTATAAAACGCCGTACGCGCACAAAAAGTCTAAAGCAGCTGCTGTACTCAAGCAGCCCTTTACTTCGTATACACGTAAGCACGACTACAGACATGCGCCTACCGTAGCCAATCTGCTCCGATGTCGAATCACCACGGCAAGACGGGGGAGCTGCGGAAAGTCCACCGCCACTGTGGAACCTTACGGCTAGGGACGTGGCCCTGTAAAAGAACGGCGCCATGCTTTTTATCGTCTATAAAACGCCGTACCCGCCAAAAAAGAGGAAAGCAGCTACTGTACTCCCTTAAGCAAGCGTTTATTTCGTATTCATGTACACGCGACGATAGACATGTACCTACCGTAGGCAATCTGCTGCGACCAGGAATCCTCCACGGCCATAGGGGGGCAGCTGCGGAGAAAAGGTCCGCCGTCACCGTGGAACCTTAAGGCTGGTGAAGTGGCCCTGCAAAAGAACGGCACCGTGCTCTTTATGGACTATAAAACGCTGTACATGCACAAAAAGAGGAAAGCAGGTTCTGTACACCCTTAACAAGACGATTACTTCGTATTCATGTAAACGCGACTATAGACATGCACCTACCGTAGGCAACCTGCTGCGACCTGGAATCCAATACGGCCAGAGGGGGGCAGCTGCGTAGAAAAGGTCCGCCGTCACCGTGGAACCTTAAGGCTGGAGATGTGGCCCTGTAAAAGAATGGCACCATACTCTATGTACTATAAAAGGCTGTACGTGCACAAAAAGAGGAAAGCAGGTTCTGTACACCCTTAAGCAGACGTTTACTTCGTATTCATGTAAACGCGACTATAGACATGCACCTACCGTAAGCAATCTGCTGCGACCTGGAATCCACCACGGCCAGAGGGGGAGCTGCGGAGAAAAGGTCCGCCGTCACTGTGGAACCTTAAGGCTGGAGATGTGGCCCTGTAAAAGAATGGCACCATACTCTTTATGTACTATAAAAGGCTGTATGTGCACAAAAGGAGGAAAGCAGCTACTGTACTCTCTTATTCAAGCGTTTACTTCGTATTCACATAAGCGCAACTACAGACATCACATACCGTGGGCAATCTGCTGCGACCTCGAATCCAACATGGCCAGAGGGGGGCAGCTGCGGACAAATGGTCCGCCGTCACTGTGGAACCTTAAGGCTGGTGACGTGGCCCTGTAAATTAACGGCACCTTGCTCTTTAGTGACTATAAAACGCCGTACGCGCACAAAAAGGCTAAAGCAGCTGCTGTACTCAAGCAGCCCTTTACTCCGTATACACGTAAGCGCGACTACAGACATGCACCTACCGTAGCCAATCTGCTCCGATGTCGAATCACCACGGCAAGACGGGGGAGCTGCGGAGAGAAAGTCCACCGCCACTGTGGAACCTTACGGCTGGGGACGTGGCTCTGTAAAAGAACGGCACCATGCTTTTTATCGTCTATAAAACGCCGTACCCGCCGAAAAAGAGGAAAGCAGCTACTGTACTCCCTTAAGCAAGCGTTAACTTCGTATTCATGTAAACGCGACTATACACATGCACCTACCGTAGGCAATCTGCTGCGACCAGGAATCCTCCACGGCCATAGGGGGGCAGCTTCGGAGAAAAGGTCCGCCGTCACCGTGGAACCTTAAGGCTGGAGATGTGGCCCTGTAAAATAACGGCACCTTGCTCTTTAGTGACTATAAAAAGCCGTACGCGCACAAAAAGTCTAAAGCAGCTGCTGTACTCAAGCAGCCCTTTACTTCGTATACACGTAAGCACGACTACAGACATGCACCTACCGTAGCCAATCTGCTCCTATGTCGAATCACAACGGCAAGACGGGGGAGCTGCGGAAAGTCCACCGCCACTGTGGCACCTTACGGCTGGGGACGTGGCCCTGTAAAAGAACGGCACCATGCTTTTTATCGTCTATAAAACGCCGTACCCGCCGAAAAAGAGGAAAGCAGCTCCTGCACTCCCTTAAGCAAGCGTTTACTTCGTATTCATGTAAACGCGACTATAGACATGCACCTACCGTAGACAATCTGCTGCGACCAGGAATCCTCCACGGCCATAGGGGGGCAGCTGCGGAGATAAGGTCCGCCGTCACCGTGGAACCTTAAGGCTGGTGAAGTGGCCCTGTAAAAGAACGGCACCGTACTCTTTATGTACTATAAATCACTGTACGTGCACAAAAAAAGGAAAGCAGCTTCTGTGCTCTCTTAAGCAGACGTTTACTTCGTATTCACGTAAGCGCGACAATAGACATGCACCTACCTTAGGCGACCTGCTCCGACCTCAAATCCACCGCGGTCAGAGGGGGCAGCTGCGGAAAAAAACATCCGCCGTCACCGTGGAACCTTAAGGCTGGGGACGTGGCCCTGTAAAAGAACGGCACCGTACTCTTTATGTACTATAAAACGCCGTCACGCATAAAAAGAGGAAAGCAGCTACTTTTCTCTCTTAAACAGGCATTTACTTCGTACTCATGTAAACGCGACAATAGACATGCACCTACCTTAGGCGACCTGCTCCGACCTCAAATCCGCCACGGCCAGAGTGGGAGGGGGAAGCTGCGGAGTAAACATCCACCTCCACCGTGGAACCTTACGGCTGGGGACGTGGCCCTGTAAAAGAACGGCACCGTGCTCTTTATGGACTATAAAACGCTGTACATGCACAAAAAGAGGAAAGCAGGTTCTGTACACCCTTAAGCAGACGTTTACTTCGTATTCATGTAAACGCGACTATAGACATGCACCTACCATAGGCAATCTGCTGCGACCTGGAATCCACCACGGCCAGAGGGGGCAGCTGCGGAGAAAAGGTCCGCCGTCACCGTGGAACCTTAAGGCTGGAGATGTGGCCCTGTAAAAGAATGGCACCATACTCTTTATGTACTCTAAAAGGGTGTACGTGCACAAAAGGAGGAAAGCAGCTACTGTACTCCCTTAATCAAGCGTTTACTTCGTATTCACATAAGCGCGACTACAGACATCACATACCGTGGGCAATCTGCTGCGACCTCGAATCCACCATGGCCAGAGGGGGGCAGCTGCGGACAAATGGTCCGCCGTCACTGTGGAACCTTAAGGCTGGTGACGTGGCCCAGTAAAATAACGGCACCTTGCTCTTAAGTGACTATAAAACGCCGTACGCGCACAAAAAGTCTAAAGCAGCTGCTGTACTCAAGCAGCCCTTTACTTCGTATACACGTAAGCACGACTACAGACATGCACCTACCGTAGCCAATCTCCTCCGATGTCGAATCACCATGGCAAGACGGGGGAGCTGCGGAAAGTCCACCGCCACTGTGGAACCTTACGGCTGGTGACGTGGCCCTGTAAAAGAACGGCACCATGCATTTTATCGTCTATAAAACGCCGTACCCGCCGAAAAAGAAGAAAGCAGCTACTGTACTCCCTTAAGCAAGCGTTTACTTCGTATTCATGTAAACGCGACTATAGACATGCACCTACCGTAGGCAATCTGCTGCGACCAGGTATCCTCCACGGCCATAGGGGGGCAGCTGCGGAGAAAAGGTCCGCCGTCACCGTGGAACCTTAAGGCTGGTGAAGTGGCCCTGTAAAAGAACGGCACCGTACTCTTTATGTACTATAAATCACTGTACGTGCACAAAAAAAGGAAAGCAGCTTCTGTACTCTCTTAAGCAGACGTTTAATTCGTATTCACGTAAGCGCGACAATAGACATGCACCTACCATAGGCGACCTGCTCCGACCTCAAATCCACCACGGTCAGAAGGGGCAGCTGCGGAAAAAAACATCCGCTGTCACCATGAAACCTTAAGGCTGGGGACGTGGCCCTGTAAAAGAACGGCACCGTACTCTTTATGTTCTATAAAACGCCGTCGCGCATAAAAAGAGGAAAGCAGCTACTTTTCTCTCTTAAACAGGCGTTTACTTCGTACTCATGTAAACGCGACAATAGACATGCACCTACCTTATACGACCTGCTGCGACCTCAAATCCGCCACGGCCAGAGTGGGAGGGGGAAGCTGCGGAGTAAAAATCCACCTCCACCGTGGAACCTTACGGCTGGTTACGTGGCCCTGCAAAAGAACGGCACCGTGCTCTTTATGGACTATAAAACGCTGTACATGCACAAAAAGAGGAAAGCAGGTTCTGTACACCCTTAACAAGACGTTTACTTCGTATTCATGTAAACGCGACTATAGACATGCACCTACCGTAGGCAACCTGCTGCGACCTGGAATCCACTACGGCCAGAGGGGGGCAGCTGCGTAGAAAAGGTCCGCCGTCACCGTGGAACCTTAAGGCTGGAGATGTGGCCCTGTAAAAGAATGGCACCATACTCTTTATGTACTATAAATGGCTGTACGTGCACAAAAAGAGGAAAGCAGGTTCTGTACACCCTTAAGCAGACGTTTACTTCGTATTCATGTAAACGCGACTATAGACATGCACCTACCGTAGGCAATCTGCTGCGACCTGGAATCCACCACGGCCAGAGGGGGCAGCTGCGGAGAAAAGGTCCGCCGTCACTGTGGAACTTTAAGGCTGGAGATGTGGCCCTGTAAAAGAATGGCACCATACTCTTTATGTACTATAAAAGGCTGTACGTGCACAAAAGGAGGAAAGCAGCTACTGTACTCCCTTAATCAAGCGTTTACTTCGTATTCACATAAGCGCGACTACAGACATCACATACCGTGGGCAATCTGCTGCGACCTCGAATCCACCATGGCCAGAGGGGGGCAGCTGCGGACAAATGGTCCGCCGTCACTGTGGAACCTTAAGGCTGGTGACGTGGCCCTGTAAAATAACGGCACCTTATCTCTTTAGTGACTATAAAACGCCGTACGCGCACAAAAAGGCTAAAGCAGCTGCTGTACTCAAGCAGCCCTTTACTTCGTATACACGTAAGCACGACTACAGACATGCACCTACCGTAGCCAATCTGCTCCGATGTCGAATCACCATGGCAAGATGGGGGAGCTGCGGAAAGTCCACCGCCACTGTGGAACCTTACGGCTGGTGACGTGGGCCTGTAAAAGAACGGCACCATGCATTTTATCGTCTATAAAATGCCGTACCCGCCGAAAAAGAGGAAAGCAGCTACTGTACTCCCTTAAGCAAGCGTTTACTTCGTATTCATGTAAACGCGACTATAGACATGCACCTACAGTAGGCAATCTGCTGCGACCAGGAATCCTCCACGGCCATAGGGGGGCAGCTGCGGAGAAAAGGTCCGCCGTCACCGTGGAACCTTAAGGCTGGTGAAGTGGCCCTGTAAAAGAACGGCACCGTACTCTTTATGTACTATAAATCACTGTACGTGCACAAAAAAAAGGAAAGCAGCTTCTGTACTCTCTTAAGCAGACGTTTACTTCGTATTCACGTAAGCGCGACAATAGACATGCACCTACCATAGGCGGCCCGCTCCGACCTCAAATCCACCACGGTCAGAGGGGGCAGCTGCGGAAAAAAACATCCGCTGTCACCTTGGAACCTTAAGGCTGGGGACGTGGCCCTGTAAAAGAACGGCACCGTACTCTTTATGTACTATAAAACGCCGTCGCGCATAAAAAGAGGAAAGCAGCTACTTTTCTCTCTTAAACAGGCGTTTACTTCGTACTCATGTAAACGCGACAATAGACATGCACCTACCTTAGGCGACCTGCTCCGACCTCAAATCCGCCACGGCCAGAGTGGGAGGGGGAAGCTGCGGAGTAAAAATCCACCTCCACCGTGGAACCTTATGGCTGGGGACGTGGCCCTGTAAAAGAACGGCACCGTGCTCTTTATGTACTATAAAAGGCTGTAGGTGCACAAAAAGAGCAAAGCAGGTTCTGTACACCCTTAAGCAGACGTTTACTTTCTATTCATGTAAACGCGACTATAGACATGCACCTACCGTAGGCAATCTGCTGCGACCTGGAATCCACCATGGCCAGAGGGGGGCAGCTGCGGACAAATGGTCCGCCGTCACTGTGGAACCTTAAGGCTGGTGACGTGGCCCTGTAAATTAACGGCACCTTGCTCTTTAGTGACTATAAAACGCCGTACGCGCACAAAAAGGCTAAAGCAGCTGCTGTACTCAAGCAATCTTTACTTCGTATACACGTAAGCACGACTACAGACAAGCACCTACCGTAGCCAATCTGCTCCGATGTCGAATCACCACGGCAAGACGGGGGAGCTGCGGAGAGAAAGTCCACCGCCACTGTGGAACCTTACGGCTGGGGACGTGGCCCTGTAAAAGAATGGCACCATGCTTTTTATCGTCTATAAAACGCCGTACCCGCCGAAAAAGAGGAAAGCAGCTACTGTACTCCCTTAAGCAAGCGTTAACTTCGTATTCATGTAAACGCGACTATACACATGCACCTACCGTAGGCAATCTGCTGCGACCAGGAATCCTCCACGGCCATAGGGGGGCAGCTTCGGAGAAAAGGTCCGCCGTCACCGTGGAACCTTAAGGCTTTAGATGTGGCCCTGTAAAAGAACGGCACCATACTCTTTATGTACTATAAAAGGCTGTACGTGCACAAAAGGAGGAAAGCAGCTTCTGTACTCTCTTACGCAGACGTTTACTTCGTATTCACGTAAGCGCGACAATAGACATGCACCTACCTTAGGCGACCTGCTCCGACCTCAAATCCACCACGGTCAGAGGGGGCAGCTGCGGAAAAAAACATCCGCCGTCACCGTGGAACCTTAAGGCTGGGGACGTGGCCCTGTAAAAGAACGGCACCGTACTCTTTATGTACTATAAAACGCCGTCGCGCATAAAAAGAGGAAAGCAGCTACTTTTCTCTCTTAAACAGGCATTTACTTCGTACTCATGTAAACGCGACAATAGACATGCACCTACCTTAGGCGACCTGCTCCGACCTCTAATCCGCCACGGCCAGAGTGGGAGGGGGAAGCTGCGGAGTAAACATCCACCTCCACCGTGGAACCTTACGGTTGGGGACGTGGCCCTGTAAAAGAACGGCACCGTGCTCTTTATGGACTATAAAACGCTGTACATGCACAAAAAGAGGAAAGCAGGTTCTGTACACCCTTAAGCAGATGTTTACTTCGTATTCATGTAAACGCGACTATAGACATGCACCTACCATAGGCAATCTGGTGCGACCTGGAATCCACCACGGCCAGAGGGGGCAGCTGCGGAGAAAAGGTCCGCCGTCACCGTGGAACCTTAAGTTTGGAGATGTGGCCCTGTAAATGAATGGCACCATACTCTTTATGTACTCTAAAAGGGTGTACGTGCACAAAAGGAGGAAAGCAGCTACTGTACTCCCTTAATCAAGCGTTTACTTCGTATTCACATATGCGCGACTACAGACATCACATACCGTGGGCAATCTGCTGCGACCTCGAATCCACCATGGCGAGAGGGGGGCAGCTGCGGACAAATGGTCCGCCGTCACTGTGGAACCTTAAGGCTGGTGACGTGGCCCTGTAAAATAACGGCACCTTGCTCTTTAGTGACTATAAAACGCGGTACGCGCACAAAATTCTAAAGCAGCTGCTGTACTCAAGCAGCCCTTTACTTCGTATACACGTAAGCATGACTACAGACATGCACCTACCGTAGCCAATCTGCTCCGATGTCGAATCTCCATGGCAAGACGGGGGAGCTGCGGAAAGTCCACCGCCACTGTGGAACCTTACGGCTGGTGACGTGGCCCTGTAAAAGAACGGCACCATGCATTTTATCGTCTATAAAACGCCGTACCCGCCGAAAAAGAGGAAAGCAGCTACTGTACTCCCTTAAGCAAGCGTTTACTTTGTATTCATGTAAACGCGACTATAGACATGCACCTACCGTAGGCAATCTGCTGCGACCAGGAATCCTCCACGGCCATAGGGGGGCAGCTGCAGAGAAAAGGTCCGCCGTCACCGTGGAACCTTAGGGCTGGTGAAGTGGCCCTGTAAAAGAACGGCACCGTACTCTTTATGTACTATAAATCACTGTACGTGCACAAAAAAAGGAAAGCAGCTTCTGTACTCTCTTAAGCAGACGTTTACTTCGTATTCACGTAAGCGCGACAATAGACATGCACCTACCATAGGCGACCTGCTCCGACCTCAAATCCACCACGGTCAGAGGGGGCAGCTGCGGAAAAAAACATCCGCTGTCACCATGGAACCTTAAGGCTGGGGACGTGGCCCTGTAAAAGAACGGCACCGTACTCTTTGTGTACTATAAAACGCCGTCGCGCATAAAAAGAGGAAAGCAGCTACTTTTCTCTCTTAAACAGGCGTTTACTTCGTACTCATGTAAACGCGACAATAGACATGCACCTACCTTAGACGACCTGCTCCGACCTCAAATCCACCACGGCCAGAGTGGGAGGGGGAAGCTGCGGAGTAAAAATCCACCTCCACCGTGGTACCTTACGGCTGGGGACGTGGCCCTGCAAAAGAACGGCACCGTGCTCTTTATGGACTATAAAACGCTGTACATGCACAAAAAGAGGAAAGCAGGTTCTGTACACCCTTAACAAGACGTTTACTTCGTATTCATGTAAACGCGACTATAGACATGCACCTACCGTAGGCAACATGCTGCGACCTGGAATCCACTACGGCCAGAGGGGGGCAGCTGCGTAGAAAAGGTCCGCCGTCACCGTGGAACCTTAAGGCTGGAGATGTGGCCCTGGAAAAGAATGGCAACATACTCTTTATGTACTATAAAAGGCTGTACGTGCACAAAAGGAGGAAAGCAGCTACTGTACTCCCTTAATCAAGCGTTTACTTCGTATTCACATAAGCGCGACTACAGACATCACATACCGTGGACATCTGCTGCGACCTCGAATCCACCATGGCCAGAGGGGGGCAGCTGCGGACAAATGGTCCGCCGTCACTGTGGAACCTTAAGGCTGGTGACGTGGCCCTGTAAATTAACGGCACCTTGCTCTTTAGTGACTATAAAACGCCGTACGCGCACAAAAAGGCTAAAGCAGCTCCTGTACTCAAGCAGCCATTTACTTCGTATACACGTAAGCACGACTACAGACATGCACCTACCGTAGCCAATCTACTCCAATGTCGAATCACCACGGCAAGACGGGGGAGCTGAGGAGAGAAAGTCCACCGCCACTGTGCAACCTTACGGCTGGGGACGTGGCCCTGTAAAAGAACGGCACCATGCTTTTTATCGTCTATAAAACGCCGTACCCGCCGAAAAAGAGGAAAGCAGCTACTGTACTCCCTTAAGCAAGCGTTAACTTCGTATTCATGTAAACGCGACTATACAGATGCACCTACCGTAGGCAATCTGCTGCGACCAGGAATCCTCCACGGCCATAGGGGGGCAGCTTCGGAGAAAAGGTCCGCCGTCACCGTGGAACCTTAAGGCTGGAGATGTAGCCCTGTAAAAGAACGGCACCATACTCTTTATGTACTATAAAAGGCTGTACGTGCACAAAAGGAGGAAAACAGCTGCTGTACTCCCTTAATCAAGCGTTTACTTCGTATTCACATAAGCGCGACTACAGACATGCACATACCGTAGGCAATATGCTGCGACCTCGAATCCACCATGGCCAGAGGGGGGCAGCTGCAGACAAAAGGTCCGCCGTCACCGTGGAACCTTAAGGCTGGTGAAGTGGCCCTGTAAAAGAACGGCACTGTACTCTTTATGTACTATAAATCACTGTACGTGCACAAAAAGAGGAAAGCAGCTTCTGTACTCTCTTAAGCAGACGTTTACTTCGTATTCACGTAAGCGCGACAATAGACATGCACCTACCTTAGGCGACCTGCTCCGACCTCAAATCCACCAAGGTCAGAGGGGGCAGCTGCGGAAAAAACATCCGCCGTCACCGTGGAACCTTAAGGCTGGGGACGTGGCCCTGTAAAAGAACGGCACCGTACTCTTTATGTGTTATAAAACGCCGTCGCGCATAAAAAGAGGAAAGCAGCTACTTTTCTCTCTTAAACAGGCGTTTACTTCGTACTCATGTAAACGCGACAATAGACGTGCACCTACCTTAGGCGACCTGCTCCGACCTCAAATCCGCCACGGCCAAAGTGGGAGGGGAAGCTGCGGAGTAAAAATCCACCTCCACCGTGCAACCTTACGGCTGGAGACGTGGCCCTGTAAAAGAACGGCACCGTGCTCTTTATGGACTATAAAACGCTGTACATGCACAAAAAGAGGAAAGCAGGTTCTGTACACCCTTAAGAACGTTTACTTCGTATTCATGTAAAAGCGACTATAGACATGCACCTACCGTAGGCAATCTGCTGCGACCAGGAATCCTCCACGGCCATAGGGGGCAGCTGCGGAGAAAAGGTCCGCCGTCACCGTGGAACCTTAAGGCTGGTGAAGTTGCCCTGTAAAAGAACGGCACCGTACTCTTTATGTACTATAAATCACTGTACGTGCACAAAAAAAAGGAAAGCAGCTTCTGTACTCTCTTAAGCAGACGTTTACTTCGTATTCACGTAAGCGCGACAATAGACATGCACCTACCTTAGGCGACCTGCTCCGACCTCAAATCCACCATGGTCAGAGGGGGCAGCTGCGGAAAAAAACATCCGCCGTCACCGTGGAACCTTAAGGCTGGGGACGTGGCCCTGTAAAAGAACGGCACCGTACTCTTTATGTACTATAAAACGCCGTCGCGCATAAAAAGAGGAAAGCAGCTACTTTTCTCTCTTCAACAGGCATTTACTTCGTACTCATGTAAACGCGACAATAGACATGCACCTACCTTAGGCGACCTGCTCCGACCTCAAATCCGCCACGGCCAGAGTGGGAGGGGGAAGCTGCGGAGTAAACATCCACCTCCACCGTGAAACCTTACGGTTGGGGACGTGGCCCTGTAAAAGAACGGCACCGTGCTCTTTATGGACTATAAAACGCTGTACATGCACAAAAAGAGGAAAGCAGGTTCTGTACACCCTTAGGCAGACGTTTACTTCGTATTCATGTAAACGCGACTATAGACATGCACCTACCATAGGCAATCTGCTGCGACCTGGAATCCACCACGGCCAGAGGGGGCAGCTGCGGAGAAAAGGTCCGCCGTCACCGTGGAACCTTAAGGCTGGAGATGTGGCCCTGTAAAAGAATGGCACCATACTCTTTATGTACTCTAAAATGGTGTATGTGCACAAAAGGAGGAAAGCAGCTACTGTACTCCCTTAATCAAGCGTTTACTTCGTATTCACATATGCGCGACTACAGACATCACATACCGTGGGCAATCTGCTGCGACCTCGAATCCACCATGGCCAGAGGGGGGCAGCTGCGGACAAATGGTCCGCCGTCACTGTGGAACCTTAAGGCTGGTGACGTGGCCCTGTAAAATAACGGCACCTTGCTCTTTAATGACTATAAAACGCCGTACGCGCACAAAAAGTCTAAAGCAGCTGCTGTACTCAAGCAGCCCTTTACTTCGTATACACGTAAGCACGACTACAGACATGCACCTACCGTAGCCAATCTGCTCCGATGTCGAATCACCATGGCAAGACGGGGGAGCTGCGGAAAGTCCACCGCCACTGTGGAACCTTACGGCTGGTGACGTGGCCCTGTAAAAGAACGGCACCATGCATTTTATCGTCTATAAAACGCCGTACCCGCCGAAAAAGAGGAAAGCAGCTACTGTACTCCCTTAAGCAAGCGTTTACTTCGTATTCATGTAAACGCGACTATAGACATGCACCTACCGTAGGCAATCTGCTGCGACCAGGAATCCTCCACGGCCATAGGGGGGCAGCTGCGGAGAAAAGGTCCGCCGTCACCGTGGAACCTTAAGGCTGGTGAAGTGGCCCTGTAAAAGAACGGCACCGTACTCTTTATGTACTATAAATCACTGTACGTGCACAAAAAAAGGAAAGCAGCTTCTGTACTCTCTTAAGCAGACGTTTACTTCGTATTCACGTAAGCGCGACAATAGACATGCACCTACCATAGGCGACCTGCTCCGACCTCAAATCCACCACGGTCAGAGGGGCCAGCTGCGGAAAAAAACATCCGCTGTCACCATGGAACCTTAAGGCTGGGGACGTGGCCCTGTAAAAGAACGGCACCGTACTCTTTATGTACTATAAAACGCCGTCGCGCATAAAAAGAGGAAAGCAGCTACTTTTCTCTCTTAAACAGGCGTTTACTTCGTACTCATGTAAACGCGACAATAGACATGCACCTACCTTAGACGACCTGCTCCGACCTCAAATCCACCACGGCCAGAGTGGGAGGGGGAAGCTGCGGAGTAAAAATCCACCTCCACCGTGGTACCTTACGGCTGGGGACGTGGCCCTGCAAAAGAACGGCACCGTGCTCTTTATGGACTATAAAACGCTGTACATGCACAAAAAGAGGAAAGAAGGTTCTGTACACCCTTAACAAGACGTTTACTTCGTATTCATGTAAACGCGACTATAGACATGCACCTACCGTAGGCAACATGCTGCGACCTGGAATCCACTACGGCCAGAGGGGGGCAGCTGCGTAGAAAAGGTCCGCCGTCACCGTGGAACCTTAAGGCTGGAGATGTGGCCCTGGAAAAGAATGGCAACATACTCTTTATGTACTATAAAAGGCTGTACGTGCACAAAAGGAGGAAAGCAGCTACTGTACTCCCTTAATCAAGCGTTTACTTCGTATTCACATAAGCGCGACTACAGACATCACATACCGTGGACATCTGCTGCGACCTCGAATCCACCATGGCCAGAGGGGGGCAGCTGCGGACAAATGGTCCGCCGTCACTGTGGAACCTTAAGGCTGGTGACGTGGCCCTGTAAATTAACGGCACCTTGCTCTTTAGTGACTATAAAACGCCGTACGCGCACAAAAAGGCTAAAGCAGCTCCTGTACTCAAGCAGCCATTTACTTCGTATACACGTAAGCACGACTACAGACATGCACCTACCGTAGCCAATCTACTCCAATGTCGAATCACCACGGCAAGACGGGGGAGCTGAGGAGAGAAAGTCCACCGCCACTGTGCAACCTTACGGCTGGGGACGTGGCCCTGTAAAAGAACGGCACCATGCTTTTTATCGTCTATAAAACGCCGTACCCGCCGAAAAAGAGGAAAGCAGCTACTGTACTCCCTTAAGCAAGCGTTAACTTCGTATTCATGTAAACGCGACTATACAGATGCACCTACCGTAGGCAATCTGCTGCGACCAGGAATCCTCCACGGCCATAGGGGGGCAGCTTCGGAGAAAAGGTCCGCCGTCACCGTGGAACCTTAAGGCTGGAGATGTGGCCCTGTAAAAGAACGGCACCATACTCTTTATGTACTATAAAATGCTGTACGTGCACAAAAGGAGGAAAACAGCTGCTGTACTCCCTTAATCAAGCGTTTACTTCGTATTCACATAAGCGCGACTACAGACATGCACATACCGTAGGCAATATGCTGCGACCTCGAATCCACCATGGCCAGAGGGGGGCAGCTGCAGACAAAAGGTCCGCCGTCACCGTGGAACCTTAAGGCTGGTGAAGTGGCCCTGTAAAAGAACGGCACCGTACTCTTTATGTACTATAAATCACTGTACGTGCACAAAAAGAGGAAAGCAGCTTCTGTACTCTCTTAAGCAGACGTTTACTTCGTATTCACGTAAGCGCGACAATAGACATGCACCTACCTTAGGCGACCTGCTCCGACCTCAAATCCACCAAGGTCAGAGGGGGCAGCTGCGGAAAAAACATCCGCCGTCACCGTGGAACCTTAAGGCTGGGGACGTGGCCCTGTAAAAGAACGGCACCATACTCTTTATGTACTATAAAACGCCGTCGCGCATAAAAAGAGGAAAGCAGCTACTTTTCTCTCTTAAACAGGCGTTTACTTCGTACTCAGGTAAACGCGACAATAGACATGCACCTACCTTAGGCGACCTGCTCCGACCTCAAATCCGCCACGGCCAGAGTGGGAGGGGGAAGCTGCGGAGTAAAAATCCACCTGCACCGTGGAACCTTATGGCTGGGGACGTGGCCCTGTAAAAGAACGGCACCGTGCTCTTTATGTACTATAAAAGGCTGTACGTGCACAAAAAGAGCAAAGCAGGTTCTGTACACCCTTAAGCAGACGTTTACTTCGTATTCATGTAAACGCGACTATAGACATGCACCTACCGTAGGCAATCTGCTGCGACCTGGAATCCACCACGGCCAGAGAGGGAGCTGCGGAGAAAAGGTCCGCCGTCACCGTGGAACCTTAAGGCTGGAGATGTGGCCCTGTAAAAGAATGGCACCATACTCTTTATGTACTATAAAAGGCTGTACGTGCACAAAAAGAGGAAAGCAGCTACTGTACTCCCTTAAGCAAGCGTTTACTTTGTATTCATGTAAACGCGACTATAGACATGCACCTACCGTAGGCAATCTGCTGCGACCAGGAATCCTCCACGGCCATAGGGGGGCAGCTGCGGAGAAAAGGTCCGCCGTCACCGTGGAACCTTAAGGCTGGAGATGTGGCCCTGTAAAAGAACGGCACCGTACTCTTTGTGTACTATAAAACGCCGTCGCGCATAAATAGAGGAAAGCAGCTACTTTTCTCTCTTAAACAGGCGTTTACTTCGTACTCATGTAAACGCGACAATAGACATGCACCTACCTTAGACGACCTGCTCCGACCTCAAATCCACCACGGCCAGAGTGGGAGGGGGAAGCTGCGGAGTAAAAATCCACCTCCACCGTGGTACCTTACGGCTGGGGACGTGGCCCTGTAAAAGAACGGCACCGTGCTCTTTATGGACTATAAAACGCTGTACATGCACAAAAAGAGGAAAGCAGGTTCTGTACACCCTTAAGAACGTTTACTTCGTATTCATGTAAACGCGACTATAGACATGCACCTACCGTAGGCAATCTGCTGCGACCAGGAATCCTCCACGGCCATAGGGGGCAGCTGCGGAGAAAAGGTCCGCCGTCACCGTGGAACCTTAAGGCTGGTGAAGTTGCCCTGTAAAAGAACGGCACCGTACTCTTTATGTACTATAAATCACTGTACGTGCACAAAAAAAGGAAAGCAGCTTCTGTACTCTCTTAAGCAGACGTTTACTTCGTATTCACGTAAGCGCGACAATAGACATGCACCTACCTTAGGCGACCTGCTCCGACCTCAAATCCACCATGGTCAGAGGGGGCAGCTGCGGAAAAAAACATCCGCCGTCACCGTGGAACCTTAAGGCTGAGGACGTGGCCCTGTAAAAGAACGGCACCGTACTCTTTATGTACTATAAAACGCCGTCGCGCATAAAGAGGAAAGCAGCTACTTTTCTCTCTTAAACAGGCATTTACTTCGTACTCATGTAAACGCGACAATAGACATGCACCTACCTTAGGCGACCTGCTCCGACCTCAAATCCGCCACGGCCAGAGTGGGAGGGGGAAGCTGCGGAGTAAACATCCACCTCCACCGTGAAACCTTACGGTTGGGGACGTGGCCCTGTAAAAGAACGGCACCGTGCTCTTTATGGACTATAAAACGCTGTACATGCACAAAAAGAGGAAAGCAGGTTCTGTACACCCTTAGGCAGACGTTTACTTCGTATTCATGTAAACGCGACTATAGACATGCACCTACTATAGGCAATCTGCTGCGACCTGGAATCCACCACGGCCAGAGGGGGCAGCTGCGGAGAAAAGGTCCGCCGTCACCGTGCAACCTTAAGGCTGGAGATGTGGCCCTGTAAAAGAATGGCACCATACTCTTTATGTACTCTAAAATGGTGTATGTGCACAAAAGGAGGAAAGCAGCTACTGTACTCCCTTAATCAAGCGTTTACTTCGTATTCACATATGCGCGACTACAGACATCACATACCGTGGGCAATCTGCTGCGACCTCGAATCCACCATAGCCAGAGGGGGGCAGCTGCGGACAAATGGTCCGCCGTCACTGTGGAACCTTAAGGCTGGTGACGTGGCCCTGTAAAATAACGGCGCCTTGCTCTTTAATGACTATAAAACGCCGTACGCGCACAAAAAGTCTAAAGCAGCTGCTGTACTCAAGCAGCCCTTTACTTCGTATACACGTAAGCACGACTACAGACATGCACCTACCGTAGCCAATCTGCTCCGATGTCGAATCACCATGGCAAGACGGGGGAGCTGCGGAAAGTCCACCGCCACTGTGGAACCTTACGGCTGGTGACGTGGCCCTGTAAAAGAACGGCACCATGCATTTTATCGTCTATAAAACGCCGTACCCACCGAAAAAGAGGAAAGCAGCTACTGTACTCCCTTAAGCAAGCGTTTACTTCGTATTCATGTAAACGCGACTATAGACATGCACCTACCGTAGGCAATCTGCTGCGACCAGGAATCCTCCACGGCCATAGGGGGGCAGCTGCGGAGAAAAGGTCCGCCGTCACCGTGGAACCTTAAGGCTGGTGAAGTGGACCTGTAAAAGAACGGCCCCGTACTCTTTATGTACTATAAATCACTGTACGTGCACAAAAAAAGGAAAGCAGCTTCTGTACTCTCTTAAGCAGACGTTTACTTCGTATTCACGTAAGCGCGACAATAGACATGCACCTACCATAGGCGACCTGCTCCGACCTCAAATCCACCACGGTCAGAGGGGGCAGCTGCGGAAAAAAACATCCGCTGTCACCATGGAACCTTAAGGCTGGGGACGTGGCCCTGTAAAAGAAGGGCACCGTACTCTTTATGTTCTATAAAACGCCGTCGCGCATAAAAAGAGGAATGCAGCTACTTTTCTCTCTTAAACAGGCGTTTACTTCGTACTCATGTAAACGCGACAATAGACATGCACCTACCTTATACGACCTGCTGCGACCTCAAATCCGCCACGGCCAGAGTGGGAGGGGGAAGCTGCGGAGTAAAAATCCACCTCCACCGTGGAACCTTACGGCTGGTTACGTGGCCCTGCAAAATAACGGCACCGTGCTCTTTATGGACTATAATACGCTGTACATGCACAAAAAGAGGAAAGCAGGTTCTGTACACCCTTAACAAGACGTTTACTTCGTATTCATGTAAACGCGACTATAGACATGCACCTACCGTAGGCAACCTGCTGCGACCTGGAATCCACTACGGCCAGAGGGGGGCAGCTGCGTAGAAAAGGTCCGCCGTCACCGTGGAACCTTAAGGCTGGAGATGTGGCCCTGTAAAAGAATGGCACCATACTCTTTATGTACTATAAAAGGCTGTACGTGCACAAAAAGAGGAAAGCAGGTTCTGTACACCCTTAAGCAGACGTTTACTTCGTATTCATGTAAACGCGACTATAGACATGCACCTACCGTAGGCAACCTGCTGCGACCTGGAATCCACTACGGCCAGAGGGGGGCAGCTGCGTAGAAAAGGTCCGCCGTCACTGTGGAACTTTAAGGCTGGAGATGTGGCCCTGTAAAAGAATGGCACCATACTCTTTATGTACTATAAAAGGCTGTACGTGCACAAAAGGAGGAAAGCAGCTACTGTACTCCCTTAATCAAGCGTTTACTTCGTATTCACATAAGCGCGACTACAGACATCACATACCGTGGGCAATCTGCTGCGACCTCGAATCCACCATGGCCAGACGGGGGCAGCTGCGGACAAATGGTCCGCCGTCACTGTGGAACCTTAAGGCTGGTGACGTGGCCCTGTAAAATAACGGCACCTTATCTCTTTAGTGACTATAAAACGCCGTACGCGCACAAAAAGGCTAAAGCAGCTGCTGTACTCAAGCAGCCCTTTACTTCGTATACACGTAAGCACGACTACAGACATGCACCTACCGTAGCCAATCTGCTCCGATGTCGAATCACCATGGCAAGATGGTGGAGCTGCGGAAAGTCCACCGCCACTGTGGAACCTTACGGCTGGTGACGTGGCCCTGTAAAAGAACGGCACCATGCATTTTATCGTCTATAAAATGCCGTACCCGCCGAAAAAGAGGAAAGCAGCTACTGTACTCCCTTAAGCAAGCGTTTACTTCGTATTCATGTAAACGCTACTATAGACATGCACCTACCGTAGGCAATCTGCTGCGACCAGGAATCCTCCACGGCCATAGGGGGGCAGCTGCGGAGAAAAGGTCCGCCGTCACCGTGGAACCTTAAGGCTGGTGAAGTGGCCCTGTAAAAGAACGGCACCGTACTCTATGTACTATAAATCACTGTACGTGCACAAAAAAAGGAAAGCAGCTTCTGTACTCTCTTAAGCAGACGTTTACTTCGTATTCACGTAAGCGCGACAATAGACATGCACCTACCATAGGCGGCCCGCTCCGACCTCAAATCCACCACGGTCAGAGGGGGCAGCTGCGGAAAAAAACATCCGCTGTCACCTTGGAACCTTAAGGCTGGGGACGTGGCCCTGTAAAAGAACGGCACCGTACTCTTTATGTACTATAAAACGCCGTCGCGCATAAAAAGAGGAAAGCAGCTACTTTTCTCTCTTAAACAGGCGTTTACTTCGTACTCATGTAAACGCGACAATAGACATGCACCTACCTTAGGCGACCTGCTCCGACCTCAAATCCGCCACGGCCAGAGTGGGAGGGGGAAGCTGCGGAGTAAAAATCCACCTCCACCGTGGAACCTTAGGGCTGGGGACGTGGCCCTGTAAAAGAACGGCACCGTGCTCTTTATGTACTATAAAAGGCTGTACGTGCACAAAAAGAGCAAAGCAGGTTCTGTACACCCTTAAGCAGACGTTTACTTTCTATTCATGTAAACGCGACTATAGACATGCACCTACCGTAGGCATTCTGCTGCGACCTGGAATCCACCATGGCCAGAGGGGGGCAGCTGCGGACAAATGGTCCGCCGTCACTGTGGAACCTTAAGGCTGGTGACGTGGCCCTGTAAATTAACGGCACCTTGCTCTTTAGTGACTATAAAACGCCGTACGCGCACAAAAAGGCTAAAGCAGCTGCTGTACTCAAGCAGCCCTTTACTTCGTATACACGTAAGCACGACTACAGACAAGCACCTACCGTAGCCAATCTGCTCCGATGTCGAATCACCACGGCAAGACGGGGGAGCTGCGGAAAGTCCACCGCCACTGTGGAACCTTACGGCTGGGGACGTGGCCCTGTAAAAGAATGGCACCATGCTTTTTATCGTCTATAAAACGCCGTACCCGCCGAAAAAGAGGAAAGCAGCTACTGTACTCCCTTAAGCAAGCGTTAACTTCGTATTCATGTAAACGCGACTATACACATGCACCTACCGTAGGCAATCTGCTGCGACCAGGAATCCTCCACGGCCATAGGGGGGCAGCTTCGGAGAAAAGGTCCGCCGTCACCGTGGAACCTTAAGGCTGGAGATGTGGCCCTGTAAAAGAACGGCACCATACTCTTTATGTACTATAAAAGGCTGTACGTGCACAAAAGGAGGAAAGCAGCTTCTGTACTCTCTTAAGCAGACGTTTACTTCGTATTCACGTAAGCGCGACAATAGACATGCAATTACCTTAGGCGACCTGCTCCGACCTCAAATCCACCACGGTCAGAGGGGGCAGCTGCGGAAAAAAACATCCGCCGTCACCGTGGAACCTTAGGGCTGGGGACGTGGCCCTGTAAAAGAACGGCACCGTACTCTTTATGTACTATAAAACGCCGTCGCGCATAAAAAGAGGAAAGCAGCTACTTTTCTCTCTTAAACAGGCATTTACTTCGTACTCATGTAAACGCGACAATAGACATGCACCTACCTTAGGCGACCTGCTCCGACCTCAAATCCGCCACGGCCAGAGTGGGAGGGGGAAGCTGCGGAGTAAACATCCACCTCCACCGTGGAACCTTACGGTTGGGGACGTGGCCCTGTAAAAGAACGGCACCGTGCTCTTTATGGACTATAAAACGCTGTACATGCACAAAAAGAGGAAAGCAGGTTCTGTACACCCTTAAGCAGACGTTTACTTCGTATTCATGTAAACGCGACTATAGACATGCACCTACCATAGGCAATCTGGTGCGACCTGGAATCCACCACGGCCAGAGGGGGCAGCTGCGGAGAAAAGGTCCGCCGTCACCGTGGAACCTTAAGGTTGGAGATGTGGCCCTGTAAATGAATGGCACCATACTCTTTATGTACTCTAAAAGGGTGTACGTGCACAAAAGGAGGAAAGCAGCTACTGTACTCCCTTAATAAGCGCGACTACAGACATCACATACCGTGGGCAATCTGCTGCGACCTCGAATCCACCATGGCGAGAGGGGGGCAGCTGCGGACAAATGGTCCGCCGTCACTGTGGAACCTTAAGGCTGGTGACGTGGCCCTGTAAAATAACGGCACCTTGCTCTTTAGTGACTATAAAACGCGGTACGCGCACAAAAAGTCTAAAGCAGCTACTGTACTCAAGCAGCCCTTTACTTCGTATACACGTAAGCATGACTACAGACATGCACCTACCGTAGCCAATCTGCTCCGATGTCGAATCTCCATGGCAAGACGGGGGAGCTGCGGAAAGTCCACCGCCACTGTGGAACCTTACGGCTGGTGACGTGGCCCTGTAAAAGAACGGCACCATGCATTTCATCGTCTATAAAACGCCGTACCCGCCGAAAAAGAGGAAAGCAGCTACTGTACTCCCTTAAGCAAGCGTTTACTTTGTATTCATGTAAACGCGACTATAGACATGCACCTACCGTAGGCAATCTGCTGCGACCAGGAATCCTCCACGGCCATAGGGGGGCAGCTGCGGAGAAAAGGTCCGCCGTCACCGTGGAACCTTAAGGCTGGTGAAGTGGCCCTGTAAAAGAACGGCACCGTACTCTTTATGTACTATAAATCACTGTACGTGCACAAAAAAAGGAAAGCAGCTTCTGTACTCTCTTAAGCAGACGTTTACTTCGTATTCACGTAAGCGCGACAATAGACATGCACCTACCATAGGCGACCTGCTCCGACCTCAAATCCACCACGGTCAGAGGGGGCAGCTGCGGAAAAAAACATCCGCTGTCACCATGGAACCTTAAGGCTGGTGACGTGGCCCTGTAAAAGAACGGCACCGTACTCTTTATGTACTATAAAACGCCGTCGCGCATAAAAAGAGGAAAGCAGCTACTTTTCTCTCTTAAACAGGCGTTTACTTCGTACTCATGTAAACGCGACAATAGACATGCACCTACCTTAGACGACCTGCTCCGACATCAAATCCGCCACGGCCAGAGCGGGAGGGGGAAGCTGCGGAGTAAAAATCCACCTCCACCGTGGAACCTTACGGCTGGGGACGTGGCCCTGCAAAAGAACGGCACCGTGCTCTTTATGGACTATAAAACGCTGTACATGCACAAAAAGAGGAAAGCAGGTTCTGTACACCCGTAACAAGACGTTTACTTCGTATTCATGTAAACGCGACTATAGACATGCACCTACCGTAGGCAATCTGCTGCGACCTGGAATCCACCACGGCCAGAGGGGGCAGCTGCGGAGAAAAGGTCCGCCGTCACTGTGGAACTTTAAGGCTGGAGATGTGGCCCTGAAAAAGAATGGCACCATACTCTTTATGTACTATAAAAGGCTGTACGTGCACAAAAGGAGGAAAGCAGCTACTGTTCTCCCTTATTCAAGCGTTTACTTCGTATTCACATAAGCGCGACTACAGACATCACATACCGTGGGCAATCTGCTGCGACCTCGAATCCACCATGGCCAGAGGGGGGCAGCTGCGGACAAATGGTCCGCCGTCACTGTGGAACCTTAAGGCTGGTGACGTGGCCCTGTAAAATAACGGCACCTTATCTCTTTAGTGACTATAAAACGCCGTACGCGCACAAAAAGGCTAAAGCAGCTGCTGTACTCAAGCAGCCCTTTACTTCGTATACGCGTAAGCACGACTACAGACATGCACCTACCGTAGCCAATCTGCTCCGATGTCGAATCACCATGGCAAGATGGGGGAGCTGTGGAAAGTCCACCGCCACTGTGGAACCTTACGGCTGGTGACGTGGCCCTGTAAAAGAACGGCACCATGCATTTTATCGTCTATAAAACGCCGTACACGCCGAAAAAGAGGAAAGCAGCTACTGTACTCCCTTAAGCAAGCGTTTACTTCGTATTCATGTAAACGCGACTATAGACATGCACCTACCGTAGGCAATCTGCTGCGACCAGGAATCCTCCACGGCCATAGGGGGGCAGCTGCGGAGAAAAGGTCCGCCGTCACCGTGGCACCTTAAGGCTGGTGAAGTGGCCCTGTAAAAGAACGGCACCGTACTTTTTATGTACTATAAATCACTGTACGTGCACAAAAAAAGGAAAGCAGCTTCTGTACTCTCTTAAGCAGACGTTTACTTCGTATTCACGTAAGCGCGACAATAGACATGCACCTACCATAGGCGGCCCGGTCCGACCTCAAATCCACCACGGTCAGAGGGGGCAGCTGCGGAAAAAAAATCCGCTGTCACCATGGAACCTTAAGGCTGGGGACGTGGCCCTGTAAAAGAACGGCACCGTACTCTTTATGTACTATAAAACGCCGTCGCGCATAAAAAGAGGAAAGCAGCTACTTTTCTCTCTTATACAGGCGTTTACTTCGTACTCATGTAAACGCGACAATAGACATGCACCTACCTTAGACGACCTGCTCCGACCTCAAATCCGCCACGGCCAGAGTGGGAGGGGGAAGCTGCGGAGTAAAAATCCACCTCCACCGTGGTACCTTACGGCTGGGGACGTGGCCCTGCAAAAGAACGGCACCGTGCTCTTTATGGACTATAAAACGCTGTACATGCACAAAAAGAGGAAAGCAGGTTCTGTACACCCTTAACAAGACGTTTACTTCGTATTCATGTAAACGCGACTATAGACATGCACCTACCGTAGGCAACCTGCTGCGACCTGGAATCCACTACGGCCAGAGGGGGGCAGCTGCGTAGAAAAGGTCCGCCGTCACCGTGGAACCTTAAGGCTGGAGATGTGGCCCTGGAAAAGAATGGCAACATACTCTTTATGTACTATAAAAGGCTGTACGTGCACAAAAGGAGGAAAGCAGCTACTGTACTCCCTTAATCAAGCGTTTACTTCGTATTCACATAAGCGCGACTACAGACATCACATACCGTGGACATCTGCTGCGACCTCGAATCCACCATGGCCAGAGGGGGGCAGCTGCGGACAAATGGTACGCCGTCACTGTGGAACCTTAAGGCTGGTGACGTGGCCCTGTAAATTAACGGCACCTTGCTCTTTAGTGACTATAAAACGCCGTACGCGCACAAAAAGGCTAAAGCAGCTCCTGTACTCAAGCAGCCATTTACTTCGTATACACGTAAGCACGACTATAGACATGCACCTACCGTAGGCAATCTGCTGCGACCTGGAATCCACCACGGCCAGAGGGGGAGCTGCGGAGAAAAGGTCCGCCGTCACCGTGGAACCTTAAGGCTGGAGATGTGGCCCTGTAAAAGAATGGCACCATACTCTTTATGTACTATAAAAGGCTGTACGTGCACAAAAAGAGGAAAGCAGCTACTGTACTCCCTTAAGCAAGCGTTTACTTTGTATTCATGTAAACGCGACTATAGACATGCACCTACCGTAGGCAATCTGCTGCGACCAGGAATCCTCCACGGCCATAGGGGGGCAGCTGCGGAGAAAAGGTCCGCCGTCACCGTGGAACCTTAAGGCTGGAGATGTGGCCCTGTAAAAGAACGGCACCATACTCTTTATGTACTATAAAAGGCTGTACAAGCACAAAAGGAGGAAAGCAGCTGCTGTACTCCCTTAATCAAGCGTTTACTTCGTATTCACATAAGCGCGACTACAGACATGCACATACCGTAGGCAATATGCTGCGACCTCGAATCCACCATGGCCAGAGGGGGGCAGCTGCAGACAAAAGGTCCGCCGTCACCGTGGAACCTTAAGGCTGGTGAAGTGGCCCTGTAAAAGAACGGCACCGTACTCTTTATGTACTATAAATCACTGTACGTGCACAAAAAAGGAAAGCAGCTTCTGTACTCTCTTAAGCAGACGTTTACTTCGTATTCACGTAAGCGCGACAATAGACATGCACCTACCATAGGCGACCTGCTCCGACCTCAAATCCACCACGGTCAGAGGGGGCAGCTGCGGAAAAAAACATCCGCTGTCACCATGGAACCTTGAGGCTGGGGACGTGGCCCTGTAAAAGAACGGCACCGTACTCTTTATGTACTATAAAACGCCGTCGCGCATAAAAAGAGGAAAGCAGCTACTTTTCTCTCTTAAACAGGCGTTTACTTCGTACTCATGTAAACGCGACAATAGACATGCACCTACCTTAGACGACCTGCTCCGACCTCAAATCCGCCACGGCCAGAGCGGGAGGGGGAAGCTGCGGAGTAAAAATCCACCTCCACCGTGGAACCTTACGGCTGGGGACGTGGCCCTGCAAAAGAACGGCACCGTGCTCTTTATGGACTATAAAACGCTGTACATGCACAAAAAGAGGAAAGCAGGTTCTGTACACCCTTAACAAGACGTTTACTTCGTATTCATGTAAACGCGACTATAGACATGCACCTACCGTAGGCAACCTGCTGCGACCTGGAATCCACTACGGCCAGAGGGGGGCAGCTGCGTAGAAAAGGTCCGCCGTCACCGTGGAACCTTAAGGCTGGAGATGTGGCCCTGTAAAAGAATGGCACCATACTCTTTATGTACTATAAAAGGCTGTACGTGCACAAAAAGAGGAAAGCAGGTTCTGTACACCCTTAATCAGACGTTTACTTCGTATTCATGTAAACGCGACTATAGACATGCACCTACCGTAGGCAATCTGCTGCGACCTGGAATCCACCACGGCCAGAGGGGGCAGCTGCGGAGAAAAGGTCCGCCGTCACTGTGGAACTTTAAGGCTGGAGATGTGGCCCTGAAAGAGAATGGCACCATACTCTTTATGTACTATAAAAGGCTGTACGTGCACAAAAGGAGGAAAGCAGCTACTGTACTCCCTTAATCAAGCGTTTACTTCGTATTCACATAAGCGCGACTACAGACATCACATACCGTGGGCAATCTGCTGCGACCTCGAATCCACCATGGCCAGAGGGGGGCAGCTGCGGACAAATGGTCCGCCGTCACTGTGGAACCTTAAGGCTGGTGACGTGGCCCTGTAAAATAACGGCACCTTATCTCTTTAGTGACTATAAAACGCCGTACGCGCACAAAAAGGCTAAAGCAGCTGCTGTACTCAAGCAGCCCTTTACTTCGTATACGCGTAAGCACGACTACAGACATGCACCTACCGTAGCCAATCTGCTCCGATGTCGAATCACCATGGCAAGATGGGGGAGCTGCGGAAAGTCCACCGCCACTGTGGAACCTTACGGCTGGTGACGTGGCCCTGTAAAAGAACGGCACCATGCATTTTATCGTCTATAAAACGCCGTACCCGCCGAAAAAGAGGAAAGCAGCTACTGTACTCCCTTAAGCAAGCGTTTACTTCGTATTCATGTAAACGCGACTATAGACATGCACCTACCGTAGGCAATCTGCTGCGACCAGGAATCATCCACGGCCATAGGGGGGCAGCTGCGGAGAAAAGGTCCGCCGTCACCGTGGAACCTTAAGGCTGGTGAAGTGGCCCTGTAAAAGAACGGCACCGTACTCTTTATGTACTATAAATCACTGTACGTGCACAAAAAAAGGAAAGCAGCTTCTGTACTCTCTTAAGCAGACTTTTACTTCGTATTCACGTAAGCGCGACAATAGACATGCACCTACCATAGGCGGCCCGGTCCGACCTCAAATCCACCACGGTCAGAGGGGGCAGCTGCGGAAAAAAACATCCGCTGTCACCATGGAACCTTAAGGCTGGGGACGTGGCCCTGTAAAAGAACGGCACCGTACTCTTTATGTACTATAAAACGCCGTCGCGCATAAAAAGAGGAAAGCAGCTACTTTTCTCTCTTAAACAGGCGTTTACTTCGTACTCATGTAAACGCGACAATAGACATGCACCTACCTTAGACGACCTGCTCCGACCTCAAATCCGCCACGGCCAGAGCGGGAGGGGGAAGCTGCGGAGTAAAAATCCACCTCCACCGTGGAACCTTACGGCTGGGGACGTGGCCCTGCAAAAGAACGGCACCGTGCTCTTTATGGACTATAAAACGCTGTACATGCACAAAAAGAGGAAAGCAGGTTCTCTACACCCGTAACAAGACGTTTACTTCGTATTCATGTAAACGCGACTATAGACATGCACCTACCGTAGCCAACCTGCTGCGACCTGGAATCCACTACGGCCAGAGGGGGGCAGCTGCGTAGAAAAGGTCCGCCGTCACCGTGGAACCTTAAGGCTGGAGATGTGGCCCTGTAAATGAATGGCACCATACTCTTTATGTACTATAAAAGGCTGTACGTGCACAAAAAGAGGAAAGCAGGTTCTGTACACCCTTAAGCAGACGTTTACTTCGTATTCATGTAAACGCGACTATAGACATGCACCTACCGTAGGCAATCTGCTGCGAACTGGAATCCACCACGGCCAGAGGGGGCAGCTGCGGAGAAAAGGTCCGCCGTCACTGTGGAACTTTAAGGCTGGAGATGTGGCCCTGAAAAAGAATGGCACCATACTCTTTATGTACTATAAAAGGCTGTACGTGCACAAAAGGAGGAAAGCAGCTACTGTACTCCCTTAATCAAGCGTTTACTTCGTATTCACATAAGCGCGACAACAGACATCACATACCGTGGGCAATCTGCTGCGACCTCGAATCCACCATGGCCAGAGGGGGGCAGCTGCGGACAAATGGTCCGCCGTCACTGTGGAACCTTAAGGCTGGTGACGTGGCCCTGTAAAATAACGGCACCTTATCTCTTTAGTGACTATAAAACGCCGTACGCGCACAAAAAGGCTAAAGCAGCTGCTGTACTCAAGCAGCCCTTTACTTCGTATACGCGTAAGCACGACTACAGACATGCACCTACCGTAGCCAATCTGCTCCGATGTCGAATCACCATGGCAAGATGGGGGAGCTGCGGAAAGTCCACCGCCACTGTGGAACCTTACGGCTGGTGACGTGGCCCTGTAAAAGAACGGCACCATGCATTTTATCGTCTATAAAACGCCGTACCCGCCGAAAAAGAGGAAAGCAGCTACTGTACTCCCTTAAGCAAGCGTTTACTTCGTATTCATGTAAACGCGACTATAGACATGCACCTACCGTAGGCAATCTGCTGCGACCAGGAATCCTCCACGGCCATAGGGGGGCAGCTGCGGAGAAAAGGTCCGCCGTCACATTGGAACCTTAAGGCTGGTGAAGTAGCCCTGTAAAAGAACGGCACCGTACTCTTTATGTACTATAAATCACTGTACGTGCACAAAAAAAGCAAAGCAGCTTCTGTACTCTCTTAAGCAGACGTTTACTTCGTATTCACGTAAGCGCGACAATAGACATGCACCTACCATAGGCGGCCCGCTCCGACCTCAAATCCACCACGGTCAGAGGGGGCAGCTGCGGAAAAAAACATCCGCTGTCACCATGGAACCTTAAGGCTGGGGACGTGGCCCTGTAAAAGAACGGCACCGTACTCTTTATGTACTATAAAACGCCGTCGCGCATAAAAAGAGGAAAGCAGCTACTTTTCTCTCTTACACAGGCGTTTACTTCGTACTCATGTAAACGCGACAATAGACATGCACCTACCTTAGACGACCTGCTCCGACCTCAAATCCGCCACGGCCAGAGTGGGAGAGGGAAGCTGCGGAGTAAAAATCTACCTCCACCGTGGTACCTTACGGCTGGGGACGTGGCCCTGCAAAAGAACGGCACCGTGCTCTTTATGGACTATAAAACGCTGTACATGCACAAAAAGAGGAAAGCAGGTTCTGTACACCCTTAACAAGACGTTTACTTCGTATTCATGTAAACGCGACTATAGACACGCACCTACCGTAGGCAACCTGCTGCGACCTGGAATCCACTACGGCCAGAGGGGGGCAGCTGCGTAGAAAAGGTCCGCCGTCACCGTGGAACCTTAAGGCTGGAGATGTGGCCCTGGAAAAGAATGGCAACATACTCTTTATGTACTATAAAAGGCTGTACGTGCACAAAAGGAGGAAAGCAGCTACTGTACTCCCTTAATCAAGCGTTTACTTCGTATTCACATACCGTGGACATCTGCTGCGACCTCGAATCCACCATGGCCAGAGGGGGGCAGCTGCGGACAAATGGTCCGCCGTCACTGTGGAACCTTAAGGCTGGTGACATGGCCCTGTAAATTAACGGCACCGTACTCTTTATGTACTATAAATCACTGTACGTGCACAAAAAGAGGAAAGCAGCTTCTGTACTCTCTTAAG
The DNA here is from genome assembly GCF_052857255.1 of Amblyomma americanum. Taxonomy (NCBI): domain Eukaryota; kingdom Metazoa; phylum Arthropoda; class Arachnida; order Ixodida; family Ixodidae; genus Amblyomma; species Amblyomma americanum. Next base: position 286,884,892 of record NC_135497.1, read on the forward strand.
CAGACGTTTACTTCGTATTCACGTAAGCGCGACAATAGACATGCACCTACCTTAGGCGACCTGCTCCGACCTCAAATCCACCAAGGTCAGAGGGGGCAGCTGCGGAAAAAACATCCGCCGTCACCGTGGAACCTTAAGGCTGGGGACGTGGCCCTGTAAAAGAACGGCACCATACTCTTTATGTACTATAAAACGCCGTCGCGCATAAAAAGAGGAAAGCAGCTACTTTTCTCTCTTAAACAGGCGTTTACTTCGTACTCATGTAAACGCGACAATAGACATGCACCTACCTTAGGCGACCTGCTCCGACCTCAAATCCGCCACGGCCAGAGTGGGAGGGGGAAGCTGCGGAGTAAAAATCCACCTGCACCGTGGAACCTTATGGCTGGGGACGTGGCCCTGTAAAAGAACGGCACCGTGCTCTTTATGTACTATAAAAGGCTGTACGTGCACAAAAAGAGCAAAGCAGGTTCTGTACACCCTTAAGCAGACGTTTACTTCGTATTCATGTAAACGCGACTATAGACATGCACCTACCGTAGGCAATCTGCTGCGACCTGGAATCCACCACGGCCAGAGGGGGAGCTGCGGAGAAAAGGTCCGCCGTCACCGTGGAACCTTAAGGCTGGAGATGTGGCCCTGTAAAAGAATGGCACCATACTCTTTATGTACTATAAAAGGCTGTACGTGCACAAAAAGAGGAAAGCAGCTACTGTACTCCCTTAAGCAAGCGTTTACTTTGTATTCATGTAAACGCGACTATAGACATGCACCTACCGTAGGCAATCTGCTGCGACCAGGAATCCTCCACGGCCATAGGGGGGCAGCTGCGGAGAAAAGGTCCGCCGTCACCGTGGAACCTTAAGGCTGGAGATGTGGCCCTGTAAAAGAACGGCACCATACTCTTTATGTACTATAAAAGGCTGTACAAGCACAAAAGGAGGAAAGCAGCTGCTGTACTCCCTTAATCAAGCGTTTACTTCGTATTCACATAAGCGCGACTACAGACATGCACATACCGTAGGCAATATGCTGCGACCTCGAATCCACCATGGCCAGAGGGGGGCAGCTGCAGACAAAAGGTCCGCCGTCACCGTGGAACCTTAAGGCTGGTGAAGTGGCCCTGTAAAAGAACGGCACCGTACTCTTTATGTACTATAAATCACTGTACGTGCACAAAAAAGGAAAGCAGCTTCTGTACTCTCTTAAGCAGACGTTTACTTCGTATTCACGTAAGCGCGACAATAGACATGCACCTACCATAGGCGACCTGCTCCGACCTCAAATCCACCACGGTCAGAGGGGGCAGCTGCGGAAAAAAACATCCGCTGTCACCATGGAACCTTAAGGCTGGGGACGTGGCCCTGTAAAAGAACGGCACCGTACTCTTTATGTACTATAAAACGCCATCGCGCATAAAAAGAGGAAAGCAGCTACTTTTCTCTCTTAAACAGGCGTTTACTTCGTACTCATGTAAACGCGACAATAGACATGCACCTACCTTAGACGACCTGCTCCGACCTCAAATCCGCCACGGCCAGAGCGGGAGGGGGAAGCTGCGGAGTAAAAATCCACCTCCACCGTGGAACCTTACGGCTGGGGACGTGGCCCTGCAAAAGAACGGCACCGTGCTCTTTATGGACTATAAAACGCTGTACATGCACAAAAAGAGGAAAGCAGGTTCTGTACACCCTTAACAAGACGTTTACTTCGTATTCATGTAAACGCGACTATAGACATGCACCTACCGTAGGCAACCTGCTGCGACCTGGAATCCACTACGGCCTGAGGGGGGCAGCTGCGTAGAAAAGGTCCGCCGTCACCGTGGAACCTTAAGGCTGGAGATGTGGCCCTGTAAAAGAATGGCACCATACTCTTTATGTACTATAAAAGGCTGTACGTGCACAAAAAGAGGAAAGCAGGTTCTGTACACCCTTAATCAGACGTTTACTTCGTATTCATGTAAACGCGACTATAGACATGCACCTACCGTAGGCAATCTGCTGCGACCTGGAATCCACCACGGCCAGAGGGGGCAGCTGCGGAGAAAAGGTCCGCCGTCACTGTGGAACTTTAAGGCTGGAGATGTGGCCCTGAAAGAGAATGGCACCATACTCTTTATGTACTATAAAAGGCTGTACGTGCACAAAAGAAGGAAAGCAGCTACTGTACTCCCTTAATCAAGCGTTTACTTCGTATTCACATAAGCGCGACTACAGACATCACATACCGTGGGCAATCTGCTGCGACCTCGAATCCACCATGGCCAGAGGGGGGCAGCTGCGGACAAATGGTCCGCCGTCACTGTGGAACCTTAAGGCTGGTGACGTGGCCCTGTAAAATAACGGCACCTTATCTCTTTAGTGACTATAAAACGCCGTACGCGCACAAAAAGGCTAAAGCAGCTGCTGTACTCAAGCAGCCCTTTACTTCGTATACGCGTAAGCACGACTACAGACATGCACCTACCGTAGCCAATCTGCTCCGATGTCGAATCACCATGGCAAGATGGGGGAGCTGCGGAAAGTCCACCGCCACTGTGGAACCTTACGGCTGGTGACGTGGCCCTGTAAAAGAACGGCACCATGCATTTTATCGTCTATAAAACGCCGTACCCGCCGAAAAAGAGGAAAGCAGCTACTGTACTCCCTTAAGCAAGCGTTTACTTCGTATTCATGTAAACGCGACTATAGACATGCACCTACCGTAGGCAATCTGCTGCGACCAGGAATCATCCACGGCCATAGGGGGGCAGCTGCGGAGAAAAGGTCCGCCGTCACCGTGGAACCTTAAGGCTGGTGAAGTGGCCCTGTAAAAGAACGGCACCGTACTCTTTATGTACTATAAATCACTGTACGTGCACAAAAAAAGGAAAGCAGCTTCTGTACTCTCTTAAGCAGACTTTTACTTCGTATTCACGTAAGCGCGACAATAGACATGCACCTACCATAGGCGGCCCGGTCCGACCTCAAATCCACCACGGTCAGAGGGGGCAGCTGCGGAAAAAAACATCCGCTGTCACCATGGAACCTTAAGGCTGGGGACGTGGCCCTGTAAAAGAACGGCACCGTACTCTTTATGTACTATAAAACGCCGTCGCGCATAAAAAGAGGAAAGCAGCTACTTTTCTCTCTTAAACAGGCGTTTACTTCGTACTCATGTAAACGCGACAATAGACATGCACCTACCTTAGACGACCTGCTCCGACCTCAAATCCGCCACGGCCAGAGCGGGAGGGGGAAGCTGCGGAGTAAAAATCCACCTCCACCGTGGAACCTTACGGCTGGGGACGTGGCCCTGCAAAAGAACGGCACCGTGCTCTTTATGGACTATAAAACGCTGTACATGCACAAAAAGAGGAAAGCAGGTTCTCTACACCCGTAACAAGACGTTTACTTCGTATTCATGTAAACGCGACTATAGACATGCACCTACCGTAGCCAACCTGCTGCGACCTGGAATCCACTACGGCCAGAGGGGGGCAGCTGCGTAGAAAAGGTCCGCCGTCACCGTGGAACCTTAAGGCTGGAGATGTGGCCCTGTAAAAGAATGGCACCATACTCTTTATGTACTATAAAAGGCTGTACGTGCACAAAAAGAGGAAAGCAGGTTCTGTACACCCTTAAGCAGACGTTTACTTCGTATTCATGTAAACGCGACTATAGACATGCACCTACCGTAGGCAATCTGCTGCGAACTGGAATCCACCACGGCCAGAGGGGGCAGCTGCGGAGAAAAGGTCCGCCGTCACTGTGGAACTTTAAGGCTGGAGATGTGGCCCTGAAAAAGAATGGCACCATACTCTTTATGTACTATAAAAGGCTGTACGTGCACAAAAGGAGGAAAGCAGCTACTGTACTCCCTTAATCAAGCGTTTACTTCGTATTCACATAAGCGCGACAACAGACATCACATACCGTGGGCAATCTGCTGCGACCTCGAATCCACCATGGCCAGAGGGGGGCAGCTGCGGACAAATGGTCCGCCGTCACTGTGGAACCTTAAGGCTGGTGACGTGGCCCTGTAAAATAACGGCACCTTATCTCTTTAGTGACTATAAAACGCCGTACGCGCACAAAAAGGCTAAAGCAGCTGCTGTACTCAAGCAGCCCTTTACTTCGTATACGCGTAAGCACGACTACAGACATGCACCTACCGTAGCCAATCTGCTCCGATGTCGAATCACCATGGCAAGATGGGGGAGCTGCGGAAAGTCCACCGCCACTGTGGAACCTTACGGCTGGTGACGTGGCCCTGTAAAAGAACGGCACCATGCATTTTATCGTCTATAAAACGCCGTACCCGCCGAAAAAGAGGAAAGCAGCTACTGTACTCCCTTAAGCAAGCGTTTACTTCGTATTCATGTAAACGCGACTATAGACATGCACCTACCGTAGGCAATCTGCTGCGACCAGGAATCCTCCACGGCCATAGGGGGGCAGCTGCGGAGAAAAGGTCCGCCGTCACATTGGAACCTTAAGGCTGGTGAAGTAGCCCTGTAAAAGAACGGCACCGTACTCTTTATGTACTATAAATCACTGTACGTGCACAAAAAAAGCAAAGCAGCTTCTGTACTCTCTTAAGCAGACGTTTACTTCGTATTCACGTAAGCGCGACAATAGACATGCACCTACCATAGGCGGCCCGCTCCGACCTCAAATCCACCACGGTCAGAGGGGGCAGCTGCGGAAAAAAACATCCGCTGTCACCATGGAACCTTAAGGCTGGGGACGTGGCCCTGTAAAAGAACGGCACCGTACTCTTTATGTACTATAAAACGCCGTCGCGCATAAAAAGAGGAAAGCAGCTACTTTTCTCTCTTACACAGGCGTTTACTTCGTACTCATGTAAACGCGACAATAGACATGCACCTACCTTAGACGACCTGCTCCGACCTCAAATCCGCCACGGCCAGAGTGGGAGAGGGAAGCTGCGGAGTAAAAATCTACCTCCACCGTGGTACCTTACGGCTGGGGACGTGGCCCTGCAAAAGAACGGCACCGTGCTCTTTATGGACTATAAAACGCTGTACATGCACAAAAAGAGGAAAGCAGGTTCTGTACACCCTTAACAAGACGTTTACTTCGTATTCATGTAAACGCGACTATAGACACGCACCTACCGTAGGCAACCTGCTGCGACCTGGAATCCACTACGGCCAGAGGGGGGCAGCTGCGTAGAAAAGGTCCGCCGTCACCGTGGAACCTTAAGGCTGGAGATGTGGCCCTGGAAAAGAATGGCAACATACTCTTTATGTACTATAAAAGGCTGTACGTGCACAAAAGGAGGAAAGCAGCTACTGTACTCCCTTAATCAAGCGTTTACTTCGTATTCACATACCGTGGACATCTGCTGCGACCTCGAATCCACCATGGCCAGAGGGGGGCAGCTGCGGACAAATGGTCCGCCGTCACTGTGGAACCTTAAGGCTGGTGACATGGCCCTGTAAATTAACGGCACCGTACTCTTTATGTACTATAAATCACTGTACGTGCACAAAAAGAGGAAAGCAGCTTCTGTACTCTCTTAAGCAGACGTTTACTTCGTATTCACGTAAGCGCGACAATAGACATGCACCTACCTTAGGCGACCTGCTCCGACCTCAAATCCACCAAGGTCAGAGGGGGCAGCTGCGGAAAAAACATCCGCCGTCACCGTGGAACCTTAAGGCTGGGGACGTGGCCCTGTAAAAGAACGGCACCATACTCTTTATGTACTATAAAACGCCGTCGCGCATAAAAAGAGGAAAGCAGCTACTTTTCTCTCTTAAACAGGCGTTTACTTCGTACTCATGTAAACGCGACAATAGACATGCACCTACCTTAGGCGACCTGCTCCGACCTCAAATCCGCCACGGCCAGAGTGGGAGGGGGAAGCTGCGGAGTAAAAATCCACCTGCACCGTGGAACCTTATGGCTGGGGACGTGGCCCTGTAAAAGAACGGCACCGTGCTCTTTATGTACTATAAAAGGCTGTACGTGCACAAAAAGAGCAAAGCAGGTTCTGTACACCCTTAAGCAGACGTTTACTTCGTATTCATGTAAACGCGACTATAGACATGCACCTACCGTAGGCAATCTGCTGCGACCTGGAATCCACCACGGCCAGAGGGGGAGCTGCGGAGAAAAGGTCCGCCGTCACCGTGGAACCTTAAGGCTGGAGATGTGGCCCTGTAAAAGAATGGCACCATACTCTTTATGTACTATAAAAGGCTGTACGTGCACAAAAAGAGGAAAGCAGCTACTGTACTCCCTTAAGCAAGCGTTTACTTTGTATTCATGTAAACGCGACTATAGACATGCACCTACCGTAGGCAATCTGCTGCGACCAGGAATCCTCCACGGCCATAGGGGGGCAGCTGCGGAGAAAAGGTCCGCCGTCACCGTGGAACCTTAAGGCTGGAGATGTGGCCCTGTAAAAGAACGGCACCATACTCTTTATGTACTATAAAAGGCTGTACAAGCACAAAAGGAGGAAAGCAGCTGCTGTACTCCCTTAATCAAGCGTTTACTTCGTATTCACATAAGCGCGACTACAGACATGCACATACCGTAGGCAATATGCTGCGACCTCGAATCCACCATGGCCAGAGGGGGGCAGCTGCAGACAAAAGGTCCGCCGTCACCGTGGAACCTTAAGGCTGGTGAAGTGGCCCTGTAAAAGAACGGCACCGTACTCTTTATGTACTATAAATCACTGTACGTGCACAAAAAAGGAAAGCAGCTTCTGTACTCTCTTAAGCAGACGTTTACTTCGTATTCACGTAAGCGCGACAATAGACATGCACCTACCATAGGCGACCTGCTCCGACCTCAAATCCACCACGGTCAGAGGGGGCAGCTGCGGAAAAAAACATCCGCTGTCACCATGGAACCTTAAGGCTGGGGACGTGGCCCTGTAAAAGAACGGCACCGTACTCTTTATGTACTATAAAACGCCATCGCGCATAAAAAGAGGAAAGCAGCTACTTTTCTCTCTTAAACAGGCGTTTACTTCGTACTCATGTAAACGCGACAATAGACATGCACCTACCTTAGACGACCTGCTCCGACCTCAAATCCGCCACGGCCAGAGCGGGAGGGGGAAGCTGCGGAGTAAAAATCCACCTCCACCGTGGAACCTTACGGCTGGGGACGTGGCCCTGCAAAAGAACGGCACCGTGCTCTTTATGGACTATAAAACGCTGTACATGCACAAAAAGAGGAAAGCAGGTTCTGTACACCCTTAACAAGACGTTTACTTCGTATTCATGTAAACGCGACTATAGACATGCACCTACCGTAGGCAACCTGCTGCGACCTGGAATCCACTACGGCCTGAGGGGGGCAGCTGCGTAGAAAAGGTCCGCCGTCACCGTGGAACCTTAAGGCTGGAGATGTGGCCCTGTAAAAGAATGGCACCATACTCTTTATGTACTATAAAAGGCTGTACGTGCACAAAAAGAGGAAAGCAGGTTCTGTACACCCTTAATCAGACGTTTACTTCGTATTCATGTAAACGCGACTATAGACATGCACCTACCGTAGGCAATCTGCTGCGACCTGGAATCCACCACGGCCAGAGGGGGCAGCTGCGGAGAAAAGGTCCGCCGTCACTGTGGAACTTTAAGGCTGGAGATGTGGCCCTGAAAGAGAATGGCACCATACTCTTTATGTACTATAAAAGGCTGTACGTGCACAAAAGAAGGAAAGCAGCTACTGTACTCCCTTAATCAAGCGTTTACTTCGTATTCACATAAGCGCGACTACAGACATCACATACCGTGGGCAATCTGCTGCGACCTCGAATCCACCATGGCCAGAGGGGGGCAGCTGCGGACAAATGGTCCGCCGTCACTGTGGAACCTTAAGGCTGGTGACGTGGCCCTGTAAAATAACGGCACCTTATCTCTTTAGTGACTATAAAACGCCGTACGCGCACAAAAAGGCTAAAGCAGCTGCTGTACTCAAGCAGCCCTTTACTTCGTATACGCGTAAGCACGACTACAGACATGCACCTACCGTAGCCAATCTGCTCCGATGTCGAATCACCATGGCAAGATGGGGGAGCTGCGGAAAGTCCACCGCCACTGTGGAACCTTACGGCTGGTGACGTGGCCCTGTAAAAGAACGGCACCATGCATTTTATCGTCTATAAAACGCCGTACCCGCCGAAAAAGAGGAAAGCAGCTACTGTACTCCCTTAAGCAAGCGTTTACTTCGTATTCATGTAAACGCGACTATAGACATGCACCTACCGTAGGCAATCTGCTGCGACCAGGAATCCTCCACGGCCATAGGGGGGCAGCTGCGGAGAAAAGGTCCGCCGTCACCGTGGAACCTTAGGGCTGGTGAAGTGGCCCTGTAAAAGAACGGCACCGTACTCTTTATGTACTATAAATCACTGTACGTGCACAAAAAAAGCAAAGCAGCTTCTGTACTCTCTTAAGCAGACGTTTACTTCGTATTCACGTAAGCGCGACAATAGACATGCACCTACCATAGGCGGCCCGCTCCGACCTCAAATCCACCACGGTCAGAGGGGGCAGCTGCGGAAAAAAACATCCGCTGTCACCATGGAACCTTAAGGCTGGGGACGTGGCCCTGTAAAAGAACGGCACCGTACTCTTTATGTACTATAAAACGCCGTCGCGCATAAAAAGAGGAAAGCAGCTACTTTTCTCTCTTACACAGGCGTTTACTTCGTACTCATGTAAACGCGACAATAGACATGCACCTACCTTAGACGACCTGCTCCGATCTCAAATCCGCCACGGCCAGAGTGGGAGAGGGAAGCTGCGGAGTAAAAATCCACCTCCACCGTGGTACCTTACGGCTGGGGACGTGGCCCTGCAAAAGAACGGCACCGTGCTTTTTATGGACTATAAAACGCTGTACATGCACAAAAAGAGGAAAGCAGGTTCTGTACACCCTTAACAAGACGTTTACTTCGTATTCATGTAAACGCGACTATAGACACGCACCTACCGTAGGCAACCTGCTGCGACCTGGAATCCACTACGGCCAGAGGGGGGCAGCTGCGTAGAAAAGGTCCGCCGTCACCGTGGAACCTTAAGGCTGGAGATGTGGCCCTGGAAAAGAATGGCAACATACTCTTTATGTACTATAAAAGGCTGTACGTGCACAAAAGGAGGAAAGCAGCTACTGTACTCCCTTAATCAAGCGTTTACTTCGTATTCACATACCGTGGACATCTGCTGCGACCTCGAATCCACCATGGCCAGAGGGGGGCAGCTGCGGACAAATGGTCCGCCGTCACTGTGGAACCTTAAGGCTGGTGACGTGGCCCTGTAAATTAACGGCACTTTGCTCTTTAGTGACTATAAAACGCCGTACGCGCACAAAAAGGCTAAAGCAGCTCCTGTACTCAAGCAGCCATTTACTTCGTATACACGTAAGCACGACTACAGACATGCACCTACCGTAGCCAATCTACTCCAATGTCGAATCACCACGGCAAGACGGGGGAGCTGCGGAGAGAAAGTCCACCGCCACTGTGCAACCTTACGGCTGGGGACGTGGCCCTGTAAAAGAACGGCACCATGCTTTTTATCGTCTATAAAACGCCGTACCCGCCGAAAAAGAGGAAAGCAGCTGCTGTACTCCCTTAAGCAAGCGTTAACTTCGTATTCATGTAAACGCGACTATACAGATGCACCTACCGTAGGCAATCTGCTGCGACCAGGAATCCTCCACGGCCATAGGGGGGCAGCTTCGGAGAAAAGGTCCGCCGTCACCGTGGAACCTTAAGGCTGGAGATGTGGCCCTGTAAAAGAACGGCACCATACTCTTTATGTACTATAAAAGGCTGTACGTGCACAAAAGGAGGAAAGCAGCTGCTGTACTCCCTTAATCAAGCGTTTACTTCGTATTCACATAAGCGCGACTACAGACATGCACATACCGTAGGCAATATGCTGCGACCTCGAATCCACCATGGCCAGAGGGGGGCAGCTCCAGACAAAAGGTCCGCCGTCACCGTGGAACCTTAAGGCTGGTGAAGTGGCCCTGTAAAAGAACGGCACCATACTCTTTATGTACTATAAATCACTGTACGTGCACAAAAAGAGGAAAGCAGCTTCTGTACTCTCTTAAGCAGACGTTTACTTCGTATTCACGTAAGCGCGACAATAGACATGCACCTACCTTAGGCGACCTGCTCCGACCTCAAATCCGCCACGGCCAGAGTGGGAGGGGGAAGCTGCGGAGTAAACATCCACCTCCACCGTGAAACCTTACGGTTGGGGACGTGGCCCTGTAAAAGAACGGCACCGTGCTCTTTATGGACTATAAAACGCTGTACATGCACAAAAAGAGGAAAGCAGGTTCTGTACACCCTTAGGCAGACGTTTACTTCGTATTCATGTAAACGCGACTATAGACATGCACCTACCATAGGCAATCTGCTGCGACCTGGAATCCACCACGGCCAGAGGGGGCAGCTGCGGAGAAAAGGTCCGCCGTCACCGTGGAACCTTAAGGCTGGAGATGTGGCCCTGTAAAAGAATGGCACCATACTCTTTATGTACTCTAAAATGGTGTATGTGCACAAAAGGAGGAAAGCAGCTACTGTACTCCCTTAATCAAGCGTTTACTTCGTATTCACATAAGCGCGACTACAGACATCACATACCGTGGGCAATCTGCTGCGACCTCGAATCCACCATGGCCAGAGGGGGGCAGCTGCGGACAAATGGTCCGCCGTCACTGTGGAACCTTAAGGCTGGTGACGTGGCCCTGTAAAATAACGGCACCTTATCTCTTTAGTGACTATAAAACGCCGTACGCGCACAAAAAGGCTAAAGCAGCTGCTGTACTCAAGCAGCCCTTTACTTCGTATACGCGTAAGCACGACTACAGACATGCACCTACCGTAGCCAATCTGCTCCGATGTCGAATCACCATGGCAAGATGGGGGAGCTGCGGAAAGTCCACCGCCACTGTGGAACCTTACGGCTGGTGACGTGGCCCTGTAAAAGAACGGCACCATGCATTTTATCGTCTATAAAACGCCGTACCCGCCGAAAAAGAGGAAAGCAGCTACTGTACTCCCTTAAGCAAGCGTTTACTTCGTATTCATGTAAACGCGACTATAGACATGCACCTACCGTAGGCAATCTGCTGCGACCAGGAATCCTCCACGGCCATAGGGGGGCAGCTGCGGAGAAAAGGTCCACCGTCACCGTGGAACCTTAAGGCTGGTGAAGTGGCCCTGTAAAAGAACGGCACCGTACTCTTTATGTACTATAAATCACTGTACGTGCACAAAAAAAGGAAAGCAGCTTCTGTACTCTCTTAAGCAGACGTTTACTTCGTATTCACGTAAGCGCGACAATAGACATGCACCTACCATAGGCGGCCCGGTCCGACCTCAAATCCACCACGGTCAGAGGGGGCAGCTGCGGAAAAAAACATCCGCTGTCACCATGGAACCTTAAGGCTGGGGACGTGGCCCTGTAAAAGAACGGCACCGTACTCTTTATGTACTATAAAACGCCGTCGCGCATAAAAAGAGGAAAGCAGCTACTTTTCTCTCTTAAACAGGCGTTTACTTCGTACTCATGTAAACGCGACAATAGACATGCACCTACCTTAGACGACCTGCTCCGACCTCAAATCCGCCACGGCCAGAGCGGGAGGGGGAAGCTGCGGAGTAAAAATCCACCTCCACCGTGGAACCTTACGGCTGGGGACGTGGCCCTGCAAAAGAACGGCACCGTGCTCTTTATGGACTATAAAACGCTGTACATGCACAAAAAGAGGAAAGCAGGTTCTCTACACCCGTAACAAGACGTTTACTTCGTATTCATGTAAACGCGACTATAGACATGCACCTACCGTAGGCAACCTGCTGCGACCTGGAATCCACTACGGCCAGAGGGGGGCAGCTGCGTAGAAAAGGTCCGCCGTCACCGTGGAACCTTAAGGCTGGAGATGTGGCCCTGTAAAAGAATGGCACCATACTCTTTATGTACTATAAAAGGCTGTACGTGCACAAAAAGAGGAAAGCAGGTTCTGTACACCCTTAAGCAGACGTTTACTTCGTATTCATGTAAACGCGACTATAGACATGCACCTACCGTAGGCAATCTGCTGCGAACTGGAATCCACCACGGCCAGAGGGGGCAGCTGCGGAGAAAAGGTCCGCCGTCACTGTGGAACTTTAAGGCTGAAGATGTGGCCCTGAAAAAGAATGGCACCATACTCTTTATGTACTATAAAAGGCTGTACGTGCACAAAAGGAGGAAAGCAGCTACTGTACTCCCTTAATCAAGCGTTTACTTCGTATTCACATAAGCGCGACAACAGACATCACATACCGTGGGCAATCTGCTGCGACCTCGAATCCACCATGGCCAGAGGGGGGCAGCTGCGGACAAATGGTCCGCCGTCACTGTGGAATCTTAAGGCTGGTGACGTGGCCCTGTAAAATAACGGCACCTTATCTCTTTAGTGACTATAAAACGCCGTACGCGCACAAAAAGGCTAAAGCAGCTGCTGTACTCAAGCAGCCCTTTACTTCGTATACGCGTAAGCACGACTACAGACATGCACCTACCGTAGCCAATCTGCTCCGATGTCGAATCACCATGGCAAGATGGGGGAGCTGCGGAAAGTCCACCGCCACTGTGGAACCTTACGGCTGGTGACGTGGCCCTGTAAAAGAACGGCACCATGCATTTTATCGTCTATAAAACGCCGTACCCGCCGAAAAAGAGGAAAGCAGCTACTGTACTCCCTTAAGCAAGCGTTTACTTCGTATTCATGTAAACGCGACTATAGACATGCACCTACCGTAGGCAATCTGCTGCGACCAGGAATCCTCCACGGCCATAGGGGGGCAGCTGCGGAGAAAAGGTCCGCCGTCACCGTGGAACCTTAAGGCTGGTGAAGTGGCCCTGTAAAAGAACGGCACCGTATCTTTATGTACTATAAATCACTGTACGTGCACAAAAAAAGCAAAGCAGCTTCTGTACTCTCTTAAGCAGACGTTTACTTCGTATTCACGTAAGCGCGACAATAGACATGCACCTACCATAGGCGGCCCGCTCCGACCTCAAATCCACCACGGTCAGAGGGGGCAGCTGCGGAAAAAAACATCCGCTGTCACCATGGAACCTTAAGGCTGGGGACGTGGCCCTGTAAAAGAACGGCACCGTACTCTTTATGTACTATAAAACGCCGTCGCGCATAAAAAGAGGAAAGCAGCTACTTTTCTCTCTTACACAGGCGTTTACTTCGTACTCATGTAAACGCGACAATAGACATGCACCTACCTTAGACGACCTGCTCCGACCTCAAATCCGCCACGGCCAGAGTGGGAGAGGGAAGCTGCGGAGTAAAAATCCACCTCCACCGTGGTACCTTACGGCTGGGGACGTGGCCCTGCAAAAGAACGGCACCGTGCTCTTTATGGACTATAAAACGCTGTACATGCACAAAAAGAGGAAAGCAGGTTCTGTACACCCTTAACAAGACGTTTACTTTGTATTCATGTAAACGCGACTATAGACACGCACCTACCGTAGGCAACCTGCTGCGACCTGGAATCCACTACGGCCAGAGGGGGGCAGCTGCGTAGAAAAGGTCCGCCGTCACCGTGGAACCTTAAGGCTGGAGATGTGGCCCTGGAAAAGAATGGCAACATACTCTTTATGTACTATAAAAGGCTGTACGTGCACAAAAGGAGGAAAGCAGCTACTGTACTCCCTTAATCAAGCGTTTACTTCGTATTCACATACCGTGGACATCTGCTGCGACCTCGAATCCACCATGGCCAGAGGGGGGCAGCTGCGGACAAATGGTCCGCCGTCACTGTGGAACCTTAAGGCTGGTGACGTGGCCCTGTAAATTAACGGCACTTTGCTCTTAAGTGACTATAAAACGCCGTACGCGCACAAAAAGGCTAAAGCAGCTCCTGTACTCAAGCAGCCATTTACTTCGTATACACGTAAGCACGACTACAGACATGCACCTACCGTAGCCAATCTACTCCAATGTCGAATCACCACGGCAAGACGGGGGAGCTGCGGAGAGAAAGTCCACCGCCACTGTGCAACCTTACGGCTGGGGACGTGGCCCTGTAAAAGAACGGCACCATGCTTTTTATCGTCTATAAAACGCCGTACCCGCCGAAAAAGAGGAAAGCAGCTGCTGTACTCCCTTAAGCAAGCGTTAACTTCGTATTCATGTAAACGCGACTATACAGATGCACCTACCGTAGGCAATCTGCTGCGACCAGGAATCCTCCACGGCCATAGGGGGGCAGCTTCGGAGAAAAGGTCCGCCGTCACCGTGGAACCTTAAGGCTGGAGATGTGGCCCTGTAAAAGAACGGCACCATACTCTTTATGTACTATAAAAGGCTGTACGTGCACAAAAGGAGGAAAGCAGCTACTGTACTCCCTTAATCAAGCGTTTACTTCGTATTCACATATGCGCGACTACAGACATCACATACCGTGGGCAATCTGCTGCGACCTCGAATCCACCATGGCCAGAGGGGGGCAGCTGCGGACAAATGGTCCGCCGTCACTGTGGAACCTTAAGGCTGGTGACGTGGCCCTGTAAAATAACGGCACCTTGCTCTTTAATGACTATAAAACGCCGTACGCGCACAAAAAGTCTAAAGCAGCTGCTGTACTCAAGCAGCCCTTTACTTCGTATACACGTAAGCACGACTACAGACATGCACCTACCGTAGCCAATCTGCTCCGATGTCGAATCACCATGGCAAGACGGGGGAGCTGCGGAAAGTCCACCGCCACTGTGGAACCTTACGGCTGGTGACGTGGCCCTGTAAAAGAACGGCACCATGCATTTTATCGTCTATAAAACGCCGTACCCGCCGAAAAAGAGGAAAGCAGCTACTGTACTCCCTTAAGCAAGCGTTTACTTCGTATTCATGTAAACGCGACTATAGACATGCACCTACCGTAGGCAATCTGCTGCGACCAGGAATCCTCCACGGCCATAGGGGGGCAGCTGCGGAGAAAAGGTCCGCCGTCACCGTGGAACCTTAAGGCTGGTGAAGTGGCCCTGTAAAAGAACGGCACCGTACTCTTTATGTACTATAAATCACTGTACGTGCACAAAAAAAGGAAAGCAGCTTCTGTACTCTCTTAAGCAGACGTTTACTTCGTATTCACGTAAGCGCGACAATAGACATGCACCTACCATAGGCGACCTGCTCCGACCTCAAATCCACCACGGTCAGAGGGGCCAGCTGCGGAAAAAAACATCCGCTGTCACCATGGAACCTTAAGGCTGGGGACGTGGCCCTGTAAAAGAACGGCACCGTACTCTTTATGTACTATAAAACGCCGTCGCGCATAAAAAGAGGAAAGCAGCTACTTTTCTCTCTTAAACAGGCGTTTACTTCGTACTCATGTAAACGCGACAATAGACATGCACCTACCTTAGACGACCTGCTCCGACCTCAAATCCACCACGGCCAGAGTGGGAGGGGGAAGCTGCGGAGTAAAAATCCACCTCCACCGTGGTACCTTACGGCTGGGGACGTGGCCCTGCAAAATAACGGCACCGTGCTCTTTATGGACTATAAAACGCTGTACATGCACAAAAAGAGGAAAGAAGGTTCTGTACACCCTTAACAAGACGTTTACTTCGTATTCATGTAAACGCGACTATAGACATGCACCTACCGTAGGCAACATGCTGCGACCTGGAATCCACTACGGCCAGAGGGGGGCAGCTGCGTAGAAAAGGTCCGCCGTCACCGTGGAACCTTAAGGCTGGAGATGTGGCCCTGGAAAAGAATGGCAACATACTCTTTATGTACTATAAAAGGCTGTACGTGCACAAAAGGAGGAAAGCAGCTACTGTACTCCCTTAATCAAGCGTTTACTTCGTATTCACATAAGCGCGACTACAGACATCACATACCGTGGACATCTGCTGCGACCTCGAATCCACCATGGCCAGAGGGGGGCAGCTGCGGACAAATGGTCCGCCGTCACTGTGGAACCTTAAGGCTGGTGACGTGGCCCTGTAAAATAACGGCACCTTGCTCTTTAATGACTATAAAACGCCGTACGCGCACAAAAAGTCTAAAGCAGCTGCTGTACTCAAGCAGCCCTTTACTTCGTATACACGTAAGCACGACTACAGACATGCACCTACCGTAGCCAATCTGCTCCGATGTCGAATCACCATGGCAAGACGGGGGAGCTGCGGAAAGTCCACCGCCACTGTGGAACCTTACGGCTGGTGACGTGGCCCTGTAAAAGAACGGCACCATGCATTTTATCGTCTATAAAACGCCGTACCCGCCGAAAAAGAGGAAAGCAGCTACTGTACTCCCTTAAGCAAGCGTTTACTTCGTATTCATGTAAACGCGACTATAGACATGCACCTACCGTAGGCAATCTGCTGCGACCAGGAATCCTCCACGGCCATAGGGGGGCAGCTGCGGAGAAAAGGTCCGCCGTCACCGTGGAACCTTAAGGCTGGTGAAGTGGCCCTGTAAAAGAACGGCACCGTACTCTTTATGTACTATAAATCACTGTACGTGCACAAAAAAAGGAAAGCAGCTTCTGTACTCTCTTAAGCAGACGTTTACTTCGTATTCACGTAAGCGCGACAATAGACATGCACCTACCATAGGCGACCTGCTCCGACCTCAAATCCACCACGGTCAGAGGGGGCAGCTGCGGAAAAAAACATCCGCTGTCACCATGGAACCTTAAGGCTGGGGACGTGGCCCTGTAAAAGAAGGGCACCGTACTCTTTATGTTCTATAAAACGCCGTCGCGCATAAAAAGAGGAATGCAGCTACTTTTCTCTCTTAAACAGGCGTTTACTTCGTACTCATGTAAACGCGACAATAGACATGCACCTACCTTATACGACCTGCTGCGACCTCAAATCCGCCACGGCCAGAGTGGGAGGGGGAAGCTGCGGAGTAAAAATCCACCTCCACCGTGGAACCTTACGGCTGGTTACGTGGCCCTGCAAAAGAACGGCACCGTGCTCTTTATGGACTATAAAACGCTGTACATGCACAAAAAGAGGAAAGCAGGTTCTGTACACCCTTAACAAGACGTTTACTTCGTATTCATGTAAACGCGACTATAGACATGCACCTACCGTAGGCAACCTGCTGCGACCTGGAATCCACTACGGCCAGAGGGGGGCAGCTGCGTAGAAAAGGTCCGCCGTCACCGTGGAACCTTAAGGCTGGAGATGTGGCCCTGTAAAAGAATGGCACCATACTCTTTATGTACTATAAAAGGCTGTACGTGCACAAAAAGAGGAAAGCAGGTTCTGTACACCCTTAAGCAGACGTTTACTTCGTATTCATGTAAACGCGACTATAGACATGCACCTACCGTAGGCAACCTGCTGCGACCTGGAATCCACTACGGCCAGAGGGGGGCAGCTGCGTAGAAAAGGTCCGCCGTCACTGTGGAACTTTAAGGCTGGAGATGTGGCCCTGTAAAAGAATGGCACCTTACTCTTTATGTACTATAAAAGGCTGTACGTGCACAAAAGGAGGAAAGCAGCTACTGTACTCCCTTAATCAAGCGTTTACTTCGTATTCACATAAGCGCGACTACAGACATCACATACCGTGGGCAATCTGCTGCGACCTCGAATCCACCATGGCCAGACGGGGGCAGCTGCGGACAAATGGTCCGCCGTCACTGTGGAACCTTAAGGCTGGTGACGTGGCCCTGTAAAATAACGGCACCTTATCTCTTTAGTGACTATAAAACGCCGTACGCGCACAAAAAGGCTAAAGCAGCTGCTGTACTCAAGCAGCCCTTTACTTCGTATACACGTAAGCACGACTACAGACATGCACCTACCGTAGCCAATCTGCTCCGATGTCGAATCACCATGGCAAGATGGGGGAGCTGCGGAAAGTCCACCGCCACTGTGGAACCTTACGGCTGGTGACGTGGCCCTGTAAAAGAACGGCACCATGCATTTTATCGTCTATAAAATGCCGTACCCGCCGAAAAAGAGGAAAGCAGCTACTGTACTCCCTTAAGCAAGCGTTTACTTCGTATTCATGTAAACGCTACTATAGACATGCACCTACCGTAGGCAATCTGCTGCGACCAGGAATCCTCCACGGCCATAGGGGGGCAGCTGCGGAGAAAAGGTCCGCCGTCACCGTGGAACCTTAAGGCTGGTGAAGTGGCCCTGTAAAAGAACGGCACCGTACTCTATGTACTATAAATCACTGTACGTGCACAAAAAAAGGAAAGCAGCTTCTGTACTCTCTTAAGCAGACGTTTACTTCGTATTCACGTAAGCGCGACAATAGACATGCACCTACCATAGGCGGCCCGCTCCGACCTCAAATCCACCACGGTCAGAGGGGGCAGCTGCGGAAAAAAACATCCGCTGTCACCTTGGAACCTTAAGGCTGGGGACGTGGCCCTGTAAAAGAACGGCACCGTACTCTTTATGTACTATAAAACGCCGTCGCGCATAAAAAGAGGAAAGCAGCTACTTTTCTCTCTTAAACAGGCGTTTACTTCGTACTCATGTAAACGCGACAATAGACATGCACCTACCTTAGGCGACCTGCTCCGACCTCAAATCCGCCACGGCCAGAGTGGGAGGGGGAAGCTGCGGAGTAAAAATCCACCTCCACCGTGGAACCTTAGGGCTGGGGACGTGGCCCTGTAAAAGAACGGCACCGTGCTCTTTATGTACTATAAAAGGCTGTACGTGCACAAAAAGAGCAAAGCAGGTTCTGTACACCCTTAAGCAGACGTTTACTTTCTATTCATGTAAACGCGACTATAGACATGCACCTACCGTAGGCATTCTGCTGCGACCTGGAATCCACCATGGCCAGAGGGGGGCAGCTGCGGGCAAATGGTCCGCCGTCACTGTGGAACCTTAAGGCTGGTGACGTGGCCCTGTAAATTAACGGCACCTTGCTCTTTAGTGACTATAAAACGCCGTACGCGCACAAAAGGCTAAAGCAGCTGCTGTACTCAAGCAGCCCTTTACTTCGTATACACGTAAGCACGACTACAGACAAGCACCTACCGTAGCCAATCTGCTCCGATGTCGAATCACCACGGCAAGACGGGGGAGCTGCGGAAAGTCCACCGCCACTGTGGAACCTTACGGCTGGGGACGTGGCCCTGTAAAAGAATGGCACCATGCTTTTTATCGTCTATAAAACGCCGTACCCGCCGAAAAAGAGGAAAGCAGCTACTGTACTCCCTTAGGCAAGCGTTAACTTCGTATTCATGTAAACGCGACTATACACATGCACCTACCGTAGGCAATCTGCTGCGACCAGGAATCCTCCACGGCCATAGGGGGGCAGCTTCGGAGAAAAGGTCCGCCGTCACCGTGGAACCTTAAGGCTGGAGATGTGGCCCTGTAAAAGAACGGCACCATACTCTTTATGTACTATAAAAGGCTGTACGTGCACAAAAGGAGGAAAGCAGCTTCTGTACTCTCTTAAGCAGACGTTTACTTCGTATTCACGTAAGCGCGACAATAGACATGCAATTACCTTAGGCGACCTGCTCCGACCTCAAATCCACCACGGTCAGAGGGGGCAGCTGCGGAAAAAAACATCCGCCGTCACCGTGGAACCTTAAGGCTGGGGACGTGGCCCTGTAAAAGAACGGCACCGTACTCTTTATGTACTATAAAACGCCGTCGCGCATAAAAAGAGGAAAGCAGCTACTTTTCTCTCTTAAACAGGCATTTACTTCGTACTCATGTAAACGCGACAATAGACATGCACCTACCTTAGGCGACCTGCTCCGACCTCAAATCCGCCACGGCCAGAGTGGGAGGGGGAAGCTGCGGAGTAAACATCCACCTCCACCGTGGAACCTTACGGTTGGGGACGTGGCCCAGTAAAAGAACGGCACCGTGCTCTTTATGGACTATAAAACGCTGTACATGCACAAAAAGAGGAAAGCAGGTTCTGTACACCCTTAAGCAGACGTTTACTTCGTATTCATGTAAACGCGACTATAGACATGCACCTATCATAGGCAATCTGGTGCGACCTGGAATCCACCACGGCCAGAGGGGGCAGCTGCGGAGAAAAGGTCCGCCGTCACCGTGGAACCTTAAGGTTGGAGATGTGGCCCTGTAAATGAATGGCACCATACTCTTTATGTACTCTAAAAGGGTGTACGTGCACAAAAGGAGGAAAGCAGCTACTGTACTCCCTTAATCAAGCGTTTACTTCGTATTCACATAAGCGCGACTACAGACATCACATACCGTGGGCAATCTGCTGCGACCTCGAATCCACCATGGCGAGAGGGGGGCAGCTGCGGACAAATGGTCCGCCGTCACTGTGGAACCTTAAGGCTGGTGACGCGGCCCTGTAAAATAACGGCACCTTGCTCTTTAGTGACTATAAAACGCGGTACGCGCACAAAAAGTCTAAAGCAGCTACTGTACTCAAGCAGCCCTTTACTTCGTATACACGTAAGCATGACTACAGACATGCACCTACCGTAGCCAATCTGCTCCGATGTCGAATCTCCATGGCAAGACGGGGGAGCTGCGGAAAGTCCACCGCCACTGTGGAACCTTACGGCTGGTGACGTGGCCCTGTAAAAGAACGGCACCATGCATTTCATCGTCTATAAAACGCCGTACCCGCCGAAAAAGAGGAAAGCAGCTACTGTACTCCCTTAAGCAAGCGTTTACTTTGTATTCATGTAAACGCGACTATAGACATGAACCTACCGTAGGCAATCTGCTGCGACCAGGAATCCTCCACGGCCATAGGGGGGCAGCTGCGGAGAAAAGGTCCGCCGTCACCGTGGAACCTTAAGGCTGGTGAAGTGGCCCTGTAAAAGAACGGCACCGTACTCTTTATGTACTATAAATCACTGTACGTGCACAAAAAAAGGAAAGCAGCTTCTGTACTCTCTTAAGCAGACGTTTACTTCGTATTCACGTAAGCGCGACAATAGACATGCACCTACCATAGGCGACCTGCTCCGACCTCAAATCCACCACGGTCAGAGGGGGCAGCTGCGGAAAAAAACATCCGCTGTCACCATGGAACCTTAAGGCTGGGGACGTGGCCCTGTAAAAGAACGGCACCGTACTCTTTATGTACTATAAAACGCCGTCGCGCATAAAAAGAGGAAAGCAGCTACTTTTCTCTCTTAAACAGGCGTTTACTTCGTACTCATGTAAACGCGACAATAGACATGCACCTACCTTAGACGACCTGCTCCGACCTCAAATCCGCCACGGCCAGAGCGGGAGGGGGAAGCTGCGGAGTAAAAATCCACCTCCACCGTGGAACCTTACGGCTGGGGACGTGGCCCTGCAAAAGAACGGCACCGTGCTCTTTATGGACTATAAAACGCTGTACATGCACAAAAAGAGGAAAGCAGGTTCTGTACACCCGTAACAAGACGTTTACTTCGTATTCATGTAAACGCGACTATAGACATGCACCTACCGTAGGCAATCTGCTGCGACCTGGAATCCACCACGGCCAGAGGGGGCAGCTGCGGAGAAAAGGTCCGCCGTCACTGTGGAACTTTAAGGCTGGAGATGTGGCCCTGAAAAAGAATGGCACCATACTCTTTATGTACTATAAAAGGCTGTACGTGCACAAAAGGAGGAAAGCAGCTACTGTACTCCCTTAATCAAGCGTTTACTTCGTATTCACATAAGCGCGACTACAGACATCACATACCGTGGGCAATCTGCTGCGACCTCGAATCCACCATGGCCAGAGGGGGGCAGCTGCGGACAAATGGTCCGCCGTCACTGTGGAACCTTAAGGCTGGTGACGTGGCCCTGTAAAATAACGGCACCTTATCTCTTTAGTGACTATAAAACGCCGTACGCGCACAAAAAGGCTAAAGCAGCTGCTGTACTCAAGCAGCCCTTTACTTCGTATACGCGTAAGCACGACTACAGACATGCACCTACCGTAGCCAATCTGCTCCGATGTCGAATCACCATGGCAAGATGGGGGAGCTGTGGAAAGTCCACCGCCACTGTGGAACCTTACGGCTGGTGACGTGGCCCTGTAAAAGAACGGCACCATGCATTTTATCGTCTATAAAACGCCGTACACGCCGAAAAAGAGGAAAGCAGCTACTGTACTCCCTTAAGCAAGCGTTTACTTCGTATTCATGTAAACGCGACTATAGACATGCACCTACCGTAGGCAATCTGCTGCGACCAGGAATCCTCCACGGCCATAGGGGGGCAGCTGCGGAGAAAAGGTCCGCCGTCACCGTGGCACCTTAAGGCTGGTGAAGTGGCCCTGTAAAAAAACGGCACCGTACTTTTTATGTACTATAAATCACTGTACGTGCACAAAAAAAGGAAAGCAGCTTCTGTACTCTCTTAAGCAGACGTTTACTTCGTATTCACGTAAGCGCGACAATAGACATGCACCTACCATAGGCGGCCCGGTCCGACCTCAAATCCACCACGGTCAGAGGGGGCAGCTGCGGGAAAAAAATCCGCTGTCACCATGGAACCTTAAGGCTGGGGACGTGGCCCTGTAAAAGAACGGCACCGTACTCTTTATGTACTATAAAACGCCGTCGCGCATAAAAAGAGGAAAGCAGCTACTTTTCTCTCTTATACAGGCGTTTACTTCGTACTCATGTAAACGCGACAATAGACATGCACCTACCTTAGACGACCTGCTCCGACCTCAAATCCGCCACGGCCAGAGTGGGAGGGGGAAGCTGCGGAGTAAAAATCCACCTCCACCGTGGTACCTTACGGCTGGGGACGTGGCCCTGCAAAAGAACGGCACCGTGCTCTTTATGGACTATAAAACGCTGTACATGCACAAAAAGAGGAAAGCAGGTTCTGTACACCCTTAACAAGACGTTTACTTCGTATTCATGTAAACGCGACTATAGACATGCACCTACCGTAGGCAACCTGCTGCGACCTGGAATCCACTACGGCCAGAGGGGGGCAGCTGCGTAGAAAAGGTCCGCCGTCACCGTGGAACCTTAAGGCTGGAGATGTGGCCCTGGAAAAGAATGGCAACATACTCTTTATGTACTATAAAAGGCTGTACGTGCACAAAAGGAGGAAAGCAGCTACTGTACTCCCTTAATCAAGCGTTTACTTCGTATTCACATAAGCGCGACTACAGACATCACATACCGTGGACATCTGCTGCGACCTCGAATCCACCATGGCCAGAGGGGGGCAGCTGCGGACAAATGGTACGCCGTCACTGTGGAACCTTAAGGCTGGTGACGTGGCCCTGTAAATTAACGGCACCTTGCTCTTTAGTGACTATAAAACGCCGTACGCGCACAAAAAGGCTAAAGCAGCTCCTGTACTCAAGCAGCCATTTACTTCGTATACACGTAAGCACGACTACAGACATGCACCTACCGTAGCCAATCTACTCCAATGTCGAATCACCACGGCAAGACGGGGGAGCTGCGGAGAGAAAGTCCACCGCCAGCGTGCAACCTTACGGCTGGGGACGTGGCCCTGTAAAAGAACGGCACCATGCTTTTTATCGTCTATAAAACGCCGTACCCGCCGAAAAAGAGGAAAGCAGCTACTGTACTCCCTTAAGCAAGCGTTAACTTCGTATTCATGTAAACGCGACTATACAGATGCACCTACCGTAGGCCATCTGCTGCGACCAGGAATCCTCCACGGCCATAGGGGGGCAGCTTCGGAGAAAAGGTCCGCCGTCACCGTGTAACCTTAAGGCTGGAGATGTGGCCCTGTAAAAGAACGGCACCATACTCTTTATGTACTATAAAAGGCTGTACGTGCACAAAAGGAGGAAAGCAGCTGCTGTACTCCCTTAATCAAGCGTTTACTTCGTATTCACATAAGCGCGACTACAGACATGCACATACCGTAGGCAATATGCTGCGACCTCGAATCCACCATGGCCAGAGGGGGGCAGCTGCAGACAAAAGGTCCGCCGTCACCGTGGAACCTTAAGGCTGGTGAAGTGGCCCTGTAAAAGAACGGCACCGTACTCTTTATGTACTATAAATCACTGTACGTGCACAAAAAGAGGAAAGCAGCTTCTGTACTCTCTTAAGCAGACGTTTACTTCGTATTCACGTAAGCGCGACAATAGACATGCACCTACCTTAGGCGACCTGCTCCGACCTCAAATCCACCAAGGTCAGAGGGGGCAGCTGCGGAAAAAACATCCGCCGTCACCGTGGAACCTTAAGGCTGGGGACGTGGCCCTGTAAAAGAACGGCACCATACTCTTTATGTACTATAAAACGCCGTCGCGCATAAAAAGAGGAAAGCAGCTACTTTTCTCTCTTAAACAGGCGTTTACTTCGTACTCATGTAAACGCGACAATAGACATGCACCTACCTTAGGCGACCTGCTCCGACCTCAAATCCGCCACGGCCAGAGTGGGAGGGGGAAGCTGCGGAGTAAAAATCCACCTGCACCGTGGAACCTTATGGCTGGGGACGTGGCCCTGTAAAAGAACGGCACCGTGCTCTTTATGTACTATAAAAGGCTGTACGTGCACAAAAAGAGGAAAGCAGCTTCTGTACTCTCTTAAGCAGACGTTTACTTCGTATTCACGTAAGCGCGACAATAGACATGCACCTACCTTAGGCGACCTGCTCCGACCTCAAATCCACCAAGGTCAGAGGGGGCAGCTGCGGAAAAAACATCCGCCGTCACCGTGGAACCTTAAGGCTGGGGACGTGGCCCTGTAAAAGAACGGCACCATACTCTTTATGTACTATAAAACGCCGTCGCGCATAAAAAGAGGAAAGCAGCTACTTTTCTCTCTTAAACAGGCGTTTACTTCGTACTCATGTAAACGCGACAATAGACATGCACCTACCTTAGGCGACCTGCTCCGACCTCAAATCCGCCACGGCCAGAGTGGGAGGGGGAAGCTGCGGAGTAAAAATCCACCTGCACCGTGGAACCTTATGGCTGGGGACGTGGCCCTGTAAAAGAACGGCACCGTGCTCTTTATGTACTATAAAAGGCTGTACGTGCACAAAAAGAGCAAAGCAGGTTCTGTACACCCTTAAGCAGACGTTTACTTCGTATTCATGTAAACGCGACTATAGACATGCACCTACCGTAGGCAATCTGCTGCGACCTGGAATCCACCACGGCCAGAGGGGGAGCTGCGGAGAAAAGGTCCGCCGTCACCGTGGAACCTTAAGGCTGGAGATGTGGCCCTGTAAAAGAATGGCACCATACTCTTTATGTACTATAAAAGGCTGTACGTGCACAAAAAGAGGAAAGCAGCTACTGTACTCCCTTAAGCAAGCGTTTACTTTGTATTCATGTAAACGCGACTATAGTCATGCACCTACCGTAGGCAATCTGCTGCGACCAGGAATCCTCCACGGCCATAGGGGGGCAGCTGCGGAGAAAAGGTCCGCCGTCACCGTGGAACCTTAAGGCTGGAGATGTGGCCCTGTAAAAGAACGGCACCATACTCTTTATGTACTATAAAAGGCTGTACAAGCACAAAAGGAGGAAAGCAGCTGCTGTACTCCCTTAATCAAGCGTTTACTTCGTATTCACATAAGCGCGACTACAGACATGCACATACCGTAGGCAATATGCTGCGACCTCGAATCCACCATGGCCAGAGGGGGGCAGCTGCAGACAAAAGGTCCGCCGTCACCGTGGAACCTTAAGGCTGGTGAAGTGGCCCTGTAAAAGAACGGCACCGTACTCTTTATGTACTATAAATCACTGTACGTGCACAAAAAAGGAAAGCAGCTTCTGTACTCTCTTAAGCAGACGTTTACTTCGTATTCACGTAAGCGCGACAATAGACATGCACCTACCATAGGCGACCTGCTCCGACCTCAAATCCACCACGGTCAGAGGGGGCAGCTGCGGAAAAAAACATCCGCTGTCACCATGGAACCTTAAGGCTGGGGACGTGGCCCTGTAAAAGAACGGCACCGTACTCTTTATGTACTATAAAACGCCGTCGCGCATAAAAAGAGGAAAGCAGCTACTTTTCTCTCTTAAACAGGCGTTTACTTCGTACTCATGTAAACGCGACAATAGACATGCACCTACCTTAGACGACCTGCTCCGACCTCAAATCCGCCACGGCCAGAGCGGGAGGGGGAAGCTGCGGAGTAAAAATCCACCTCCACCGTGGAACCTTACGGCTGGGGACGTGGCCCTGCAAAAGAACGGCACCGTGCTCTTTATGGACTATAAAACGCTGTACATGCACAAAAAGAGGAAAGCAGGTTCTGTACACCCTTAACAAGACGTTTACTTCGTATTCATGTAAACGCGACTATAGACATGCACCTACCGTAGGCAACCTGCTGCGACCTGGAATCCACTACGGCCAGAGGGGGGCAGCTGCGTAGAAAAGGTCCGCCGTCACCGTGGAACCTTAAGGCTGGAGATGTGGCCCTGTAAAAGAATGGCACCATACTCTTTATGTACTATAAAAGGCTGTACGTGCACAAAAAGAGGAAAGCAGGTTCTGTACACCCTTAATCAGACGTTTACTTCGTATTCATGTAAACGCGACTATAGACATGCACCTACCGTAGGCAATCTGCTGCGACCTGGAATCCACCACGGCCAGAGGGGGCAGCTGCGGAGAAAAGGTCCGCCGTCACTGTGGAACTTTAAGGCTGGAGATGTGGCCCTGAAAGAGAATGGCACCATACTCTTTATGTACTATAAAAGGCTGTACGTGCACAAAAGGAGGAAAGCAGCTACTGTACTCCCTTATTCAAGCGTTTACTTCGTATTCACATAAGCGCGACTACAGACATCACATACCGTGGGCAATCTGCTGCGACCTCGAATCCACCATGGCCAGAGGGGGGCAGCTGCGGACAAATGGTCCGCCGTCACTGTGGAACCTTAAGGCTGGTGACGTGGCCCTGTAAAATAACGGCACCTTATCTCTTTAGTGACTATAAAACGCCGTACGCGCACAAAAAGGCTAAAGCAGCTGCTGTACTCAAGCAGCCCTTTACTTCGTATACGCGTAAGCACGACTACAGACATGCACCTACCGTAGCCAATCTGCTCCGATGTCGAATCACCATGGCAAGATGGGGGAGCTGCGGAAAGTCCACCGCCACTGTGGAACCTTACGGCTGGTGACGTGGCCCTGTAAAAGAACGGCACCATGCATTTTATCGTCTATAAAACGCCGTACCCGCCGAAAAAGAGGAAAGCAGCTACTGTACTCCCTTAAGCAAGCGTTTACTTCGTATTCATGTAAACGCGACTATAGACATGCACCTACCGTAGGCAATCTGCTGCGACCAGGAATCCTCCACGGCCATAGGGGGGCAGCTGCGGAGAAAAGGTCCGCCGTCACCGTGGAACCTTAAGGCTGGTGAAGTGGCCCTGTAAAAGAACGGCACCGTACTCTTTATGTACTATAAATCACTGTACGTGCACAAAAAAAGGAAAGCAGCTTCTGTACTCTCTTAAGCAGACGTTTACTTCGTATTCACGTAAGCGCGACAATAGACATGCACCTACCATAGGCGGCCCGGTCCGACCTCAAATCCACCACGGTCAGAGGGGGCAGCTGCGGAAAAAAACATCCGCTGTCACCATGGAACCTTAAGGCTGGGGACGTGGCCCTGTAAAAGAACGGCACCGTACTCTTTATGTACTATAAAACGCCGTCGCGCATAAAAAGAGGAAAGCAGCTACTTTTCTCTCTTAAACAGGCGTTTACTTCGTACTCATGTAAACGCGACAATAGACATGCACCTACCTTAGACGACCTGCTCCGACCTCAAATCCGCCACGGCCAGAGCGGGAGGGGGAAGCTGCGGAGTAAAAATCCACCTCCACCGTGGAACCTTACGGCTGGGGACGTGGCCCTGCAAAAGAACGGCACCGTGCTCTTTATGGACTATAAAACGCTGTACATGCACAAAAAGAGGAAAGCAGGTTCTCTACACCCGTAACAAGACGTTTACTTCGTATTCATGTAAACGCGACTATAGACATGCACCTACCGTAGGCAACCTGCTGCAACCTGGAATCCACTACGGCCAGAGGGGGGCAGCTGCGTAGAAAAGGTCCGCCGTCACCGTGGAACCATAAGGCTGGAGATGTGGCCCTGTAAAAGAATGGCACCATACTCTTTATGTACTATAAAAGGCTGTACGTGCACAAAAAGAGGAAAGCAGGTTCTGTACTCCCTTAATCAAGCGTTTACTTCGTATTCACATAAGCGCGACAACAGACATCACATACCGTGGGCAATCTGCTGCGACCTCGAATCCACCATGGCCAGAGGGGGGCAGCTGCGGACAAATGGTCCGCCGTCACTGTGGAACCTTAAGGCTGGTGACGTGGCCCTGTAAAATAACGGCACCTTATCTCTTTAGTGACTATAAAACGCCGTACGCGCACAAAAAGGCTAAAGCAGCTGCTGTACTCAAGCAGCCCTTTACTTCGTATACGCGTAAGCACGACTACAGACATGCACCTACCGTAGCCAATCTGCTCCGATGTCGAATCACCATGGCAAGATGGGGGAGCTGCGGAAAGTCCACCGCCACTGTGGAACCTTACGGCTGGTGACGTGGCCCTGTAAAAGAACGGCACCATGCATTTTATCGTCTATAAAACGCCGTACCCGCCGAAAAAGAGGAAAGCAGCTACTGTACTCCCTTAAGCAAGCGTTTACTTCGTATTCATGTAAACGCGACTATAGACATGCACCTACCGTAGGCAATCTGCTGCGACCAGGAATCCTCCACGGCCATAGGGGGGCAGCTGCGGAGAAAAGGTCCGCCGTCACCGTGGAACCTTAAGGCTGGTGAAGTGGCCCTGTAAAAGAACGGCACCGTACTCTTTATGTACTATAAATCACTGTACGTGCACAAAAAAAGCAAAGCAGCTTCTGTACTCTCTTAAGCAGACGTTTACTTCGTATTCACGTAAGCGCGACAATAGACATGCACCTACCATAGGCGGCCCGCTCCGACCTCAAATCCACCACGGTCAGAGGGGGCAGCTGCGGAAAAAAACATCCGCTGTCACCATGGAACCTTAAGGCTGGGGACGTGGCCCTGTAAAAGAACGGCACCGTACTCTTTATGTACTATAAAACGCCGTCGCGCATAAAAAGAGGAAAGCAGCTACTTTTCTCTCTTACACAGGCGTTTACTTCGTACTCATGTAAACGCGACAATAGACATGCACCTACCTTAGACGACCTGCTCCGACCTCAAATCCGCCACGGCCAGAGCGGGAGCGGGAAGCTGCGGAGTAAAAATCCACCTCCACCGTGGAACCTTACGGCTGGGGACGTGGCCCTGCAAAAGAACGGCACCGTGCTCTTTATGGACTATAAAACGCTGTACATGCACAAAAAGAGGAAAGCAGGTTCTCTACACCCGTAACAAGACGTTTACTTCGTATTCATGTAAACGCGACTATAGACATGCACCTACCGTAGGCAACCTGCTGCAACCTGGAATCCACTACGGCCAGAGGGGGGCAGCTGCGTAGAAAAGGTCCGCCGTCACCGTGGAACCTTAAGGCTGGAGATGTGGCCCTGTAAATGAATGGCACCATACTCTTTATGTACTATAAAAGGCTGTACGTGCACAAAAAGAGGAAAGCAGGTTCTGTACTCCCTTAATCAAGCGTTTACTTCGTATTCACATAAGCGCGACAACAGACATCACATACCGTGGGCAATCTGCTGCGACCTCGAATCCACCATGGCCAGAGGGGGGCAGCTGCGGACAAATGGTCCGCCGTCACTGTGGAACCTTAAGGCTGGTGACGTGGCCCTGTAAAATAACGGCACCTTATCTCTTTAGTGACTATAAAACGCCGTACGCGCACAAAAAGGCTAAAGCAGCTGCTGTACTCAAGCAGCCCTTTACTTCGTATACGCGTAAGCACGACTACAGACATGCACCTACCGTAGCCAATCTGCTCCGATGTCGAATCACCATGGCAAGATGGGGGAGCTGCGGAAAGTCCATCGCCACTGTGGAACCTTACGGCTGGTGACGTGGCCCTGTAAAAGAACGGCACCATGCATTTTATCGTCTATAAAACGCCGTACCCGCCGAAAAAGAGGAAAGCAGCTACTGTACTCCCTTAAGCAAGCGTTTACTTCGTATTCATGTAAACGCGACTATAGACATGCACCTACCGTAGGCAATCTGCTGCGACCAGGAATCCTCCACGGCCATAGGGGGGCAGCTGCGGAGAAAAGGTCCGCCGTCACCGTGGAACCTTAAGGCTGGTGAAGTGGCCCTGTAAAAGAACGGCACCGTACTCTTTATGTACTATAAATCACTGTACGTGCACAAAAAAAGCAAAGCAGCTTCTGTACTCTCTTAAGCAGACGTTTACTTCGTATTCACGTAAGCGCGACAATAGACATGCACCTACCATAGGCGGCCCGCTCCGACCTCAAATCCACCACGGTCAGAGGGGGCAGCTGCGGAAAAAAACATCCGCTGTCACCATGGAACCTTAAGGCTGGGGACGTGGCCCTGTAAAAGAACGGCACCGTACTCTTTATGTACTATAAAACGCCGTCGCGCATAAAAAGAGGAAAGCAGCTACTTTTCTCTCTTACACAGGCGTTTACTTCGTACTCATGTAAACGCGACAATAGACATGCACCTACCTTAGACGACCTGCTCCGACCTCAAATCCGCCACGGCCAGAGTGGGAGAGGGAAGCTGCGGAGTAAAAATCCACCTCCACCGTGGTACCTTACGGCTGGGGACGTGGCCCTGCAAAAGAACGGCACCGTGCTCTTTATGGACTATAAAACGCTGTACATGCACAAAAAGAGGAAAGCAGGTTCTGTACACCCTTAACAAGACGTTTACTTCGTATTCATGTAAACGCGACTATAGACACGCACCTACCGTAGGCAACCTGCTGCGACCTGGAATCCACTACGGCCAGAGGGGGGCAGCTGCGTAGAAAAGGTCCGCCGTCACCGTGGAACCTTAAGGCTGGAGATGTGGCCCTGGAAAAGAATGGCAACATACTCTTTATGTACTATAAAAGGCTGTACGTGCACAAAAGGAGGAAAGCAGCTACTGTACTCCCTTAATCAAGCGTTTACTTCGTATTCACATAAGCGCGACTACAGACATCACATACCGTGGACATCTGCTGCGACCTCGAATCCACCATGGCCAGAGGGGGGCAGCTGCGGACAAATGGTCCGCCGTCACTGTGGAACCTTAAGGCTGGTGACGTGGCCCTGTAAATTAACGGCACCTTGCTCTTTAGTGACTATAAAACGCCGTACGCGCACAAAAAGGCTAAAGCAGCTCCTGTACTCAAGCAGCCATTTACTTCGTATACACGTAAGCACGACTACAGACATGCACCTACCGTAGCCAATCTACTCCAATGTCGAATCACCACGGCAAGACGGGGGAGCTGCGGAGAGAAAGTCCACCGCCACTGTGCAACCTTACGGCTGGGGACGTGGCCCTGTAAAAGAACGGCACCATGCTTTTTATCGTCTATAAAACGCCGTACCCGCCGAAAAAGAGGAAAGCAGCTGCTGTACTCCCTTAAGCAAGCGTTAACTTCGTATTCATGTAAACGCGACTATACAGATGCACCTACCGTAGGCAATCTGCTGCGACCAGGAATCCTCCACGGCCATAGGGGGGCAGCTTCGGAGAAAAGGTCCGCCGTCACCGTGGAACCTTAAGGCTGGAGATGTGGCCCTGTAAAAGAACGGCACCATACTCTTTATGTACTATAAAAGGCTGTACGTGCACAAAAGGAGGAAAGCAGCTGCTGTACTCCCTTAATCAAGCGTTTACTTCGTATTCACATAAGCGCGACTACAGACATGCACATACCGTAGGCAATATGCTGCGACCTCGAATCCACCATGGCCAGAGGGGGGCAGCTCCAGACAAAAGGTCCGCCGTCACCGTGGAACCTTAAGGCTGGTGAAGTGGCCCTGTAAAAGAACGGCACCATACTCTTTATGTACTATAAATCACTGTACGTGCACAAAAAGAGGAAAGCAGCTTCTGTACTCTCTTAAGCAGACGTTTACTTCGTATTCACGTAAGCGCGACAATAGACATGCACCTACCTTAGGCGACCTGCTCCGACCTCAAATCCACCAAGGTCAGAGGGGGCAGCTGCGGAAAAAACATCCGCCGTCACCGTGGAACCTTAAGGCTGGGGACGTGGCCCTGTAAAAGAACGGCACCGTACTCTTTATGTACTATAAAACGCCGTCGCGCATAAAAAGAGGAAAGCAGCTACTTTTCTCTCTTAAACAGGCGTTTACTTCGTACTCATGTAAACGCGACAATAGACATGCACCTACCTTAGGCGACCTGCTCCGACCTCAAATCCGCCACGGCCAGAGTGGGAGGGGGAAGCTGCGGAGTAAAAATCCACCTCCACCATGGAACCTTACGGCTGGGGACGTGGCCCTGTAAAAGAACGGCACCATGCTTTTTATCGTCTATAAAACGCCGTACCCGCCGAAAAAGAGAAAAGCAGCTACTGTACTCCCTTAAGCAAGCGTTAACTTCGTATTCATGTAAACGCGACTATACACATGCACCTACCGTAGGCAATCTGCTGCGACCAGGAATCCTCCACGGCCATAGGGGGGCAGCTTCGGAGAAAAGGTCCGCCGTCACCGTGGAACCTTAAGGCTGGAGATGTGGCCCTGTAAAAGAACGGCACCATACTCTTTATGTACTATAAAAGGCTGTACGTGCACAAAAGGAGGAAAGCAGCTTCTGTACTCTCTTAAGCAGACGTTTACTTCGTATTCACGTAAGCGCGACAATAGACATGCACCTACCATAGGCGGCCCGCTCCGACCTCAAATCCACCACGGTCAGAGGGGGCAGCTGCGGAAAAAAACATCCGCTGTCACCATGGAACCTTAAGGCTGGGGACGTGGCCCTGTAAAAGAACGGCACCGTACTCTTTATGTACTATAAAACGCCGTCGCGCATAAAAAGAGGAAAGCAGCTACTTTTCTCTCTTACACAGGCGTTTACTTCGTACTCATGTAAACGCGACAATAGACATGCACCTACCTTAGACGACCTGCTCCGACCTCAAATCCGCCACGGCCAGAGTGGGAGAGGGAAGCTGCGGAGTAAAAATCCACCTCCACCGTGGTACCTTACGGCTGGGGACGTGGCCCTGCAAAAGAACGGCACCGTGCTCTTTATGAACTATAAAACGCTGTACATGCACAAAAAGAGGAAAGCAGGTCCTGTACACCCTTAACAAGACGTTTACTTCGTATTCATGTAAACGCGACTATAGACACGCACCTACCGTAGGCAACCTGCTGCGACCTGGAATCCACTACGGCCAGAGGGGGCAGCTGCGTAGAAAAGGTCCGCCGTCACCGTGGAACCTTAAGGCTGGAGATGTGGCCCTGGAAAAGAATGGCAACATACTCTTTATGTACTATAAAAGGCTGTACGTGCACAAAAGGAGGAAAGCAGCTACTGTACTCCCTTAATCAAGCGTTTACTTCGTATTCACATACGCGCGACTACAGACATCACATACCGTGGACATCTGCTGCGACCTCGAATCCACCATGGCCAGAGGGGGGCAGCTGCGGACAAATGGTCCGCCGTCACTGTGGAACCTTAAGGCTGGTGACGTGGCCCTGTAAATTAACGGCACCTTGCTCTTTAGTGACTATAAAACGCCGTACGCGCACAAAAAGGCTAAAGCAGCTCCTGTACTCAAGCAGCCATTTACTTCGTATACACGTAAGCACGACTACAGACATGCACCTACCGTAGCCAATCTACTCCAATGTCGAATCACCACGGCAAGACGGGGGAGCTGCGGAGAGAAAGTCCACCGCCACTGTGCAACCTTACGGCTGGGGACGTGGCCCTGTAAAAGAACGGCACCATGCTTTTTATCGTCTATAAAACGCCGTACCCGCCGAAAAAGAGGAAAGCAGCTGCTGTACTCCCTTAAGCAAGCGTTAACTTCGTATTCATGTAAACGCGACTATACAGATGCACCTACCGTAGGCAATCTGCTGCGACCAGGAATCCTCCACGGCCATAGGGGGCAGCTTCGGAGAAAAGGTCCGCCGTCACCGTGGAACCTTAAGGCTGGAGATGTGGCCCTGTAAAAGAACGGCACCATACTCTTTATGTACTATAAAAGGCTGTACGTGCACAAAAGGAGGAAAGCAGCTGCTGTACTCCCTTAATCAAGCGTTTACTTCGTATTCACATAAGCGCGACTACAGACATGCACATACCGTAGGCAATATGCTGCGACCTCGAATCCACCATGGCCAGAGGGGGGCAGCTCCAGACAAAAGGTCCGCCGTCACCGTGGAACCTTAAGGCTGGTGAAGTGGCCCTGTAAAAGAACGGCACCGTACTCTTTATGTACTATAAATCACTGTACGTGCACAAAAAGAGGAAAGCAGCTTCTGTACTCTCTTAAGCAGACGTTTACTTCGTATTCACGTAAGCGCGACAATAGACATGCACCTACCTTAGGCGACCTGCTCCGACCTCAAATCCACCAAGGTCAGAGGGGGCAGCTGCGGAAAAAACATCCGCCGTCACCGTGGAACCTTAAGGCTGGGGACGTGGCCCTGTAAAAGAACGGCACCGTACTCTTTATGTACTATAAAACGCCGTCGCGCATAAAAAGAGGAAAGCAGCTACTTTTCTCTCTTAAACAGGCGTTTACTTCGTACTCATGTAAACGCGACAATAGACATGCACCTACCTTAGGCGACCTGCTCCGACCTCAAATCCGCCACGGCCAGAGTGGGAGGGGGAAGCTGCGGAGTAAAAATCCACCTCCACCATGGAACCTTACGGCTGGGGACGTGGCCCTGTAAAAGAACGGCACCATGCTTTTTATCGTCTATAAAACGCCGTACCCGCCGAAAAAGAGGAAAGCAGCTACTGCACTCCCTTAGGCAAGCGTTAACTTCGTATTCATGTAAACGCGACTATACACATGCACCTACCGTAGGCAATCTGCTGCGACCAGGAATCCTCCACGGCCATAGGGGGGCAGCTTCGGAGAAAAGGTCCGCCGTCACCGTGGAACCTTAAGGCTGGAGATGTGGCCCTGTAAAAGAACGGCACCATACTCTTTATGTACTATAAAAGGCTGTACGTGCACAAAAGGAGGAAAGCAGCTGCTGTACTCCCTTAATCAAGCGTTTACTTCGTATTCACATAAGCGCGACTACAGACATGCACATACCGTAGGCAATATGCTGCGACCTTGAATCCACCATGGCCAGAGGGGGGCAGCTGGTGACAAAAGGTCCGCCGTCACCGTGGAACCTTAAGGCTGGTGAAGTGGCCCTGTAAAAGAACGGCACCGTACTCTTTATGTACTATAAATCACTGTACGTGCACAAAAAGAGGAAAGCAGCTTCTGTACTCTCTTAAGCAGACGTTTACATCGTATTCACGTAAACGCGACAATAGGCATGCACCTACCTTAGGCGACCTGCTCCGACCTCAAATCCACCAAGGTCAGAGGGGGCAGCTGCGGAAAAAACATCCGCCGTCACCGTGGAACCTTAAGGCTGGGGACGTGGCCCTGTAAAAGAACGGCACCGTACTCTATATGTACTATAAAACGCTGTACATGACAAAAAGAGGAAAGCAGGTTCTGTACACCCTTAAGCAGACGTTTACTTCGTATTCATGTAAACGCGACTATAGACATGCACCTACCATAGGCAATCTGCTGCGACCTAGAATCCACCAAGGCCAGAGAGGGCAGCTGCGGAGAAAAGGTCCGCCGTCACCGTGGAACCTTAAGGCTGGAGATGTGGCCCTGTAAAAGAATGGCACCATACTCTATATGTACTCTAAATATGTGTACGTGCACAAAAGGAGGAAAGCAGCTACTGTACTCCCTTAATCAAGCGTTTACTTCGTATTCACATAAGCGCGACTACAGACATCACATACCGTGGGCAATCTGCTGCGACCTCGAATCCACCATGGCCAGAGGGGGGCAGCTGCGGACAAATGGTCCGCCGTCACTGTGGAACCTTAAGGCTGGTGACGTGGCCCTGTAAAATAACGGCACCTTGCTCTTTAGTGACTATAAAAAGCCGTACGCGCACAAAAAGTCTAAAGAAGCTGCTGTACTCAAGCAGCCCTTTACTTCGTATACACGTAAGCACGACTACAGACATGCACCTACCGTAGCCAATGTGCTCCGATGTCGAATCAACACGGCAAGACGGGGGAGCTGCAGAAAGTCCACCGCCACTGTGGCACCTTACGGCTGGGGACGTGGCCCTGTAAAATAACGGCACCATGCTTTTTATCGTCTATAAAACGCCGTACCCGCCGAAAAAGAGGAAAGCAGCTGCTACACTCCCTTAAGCAAGCGTTTACTTCGTATTCATGTAACCGCGACTATAGACATGCACCTACCGTAGGCAATCTGCTGCGACCAGGAATCCTCCACGGCCATAGGGGGGCAGCTGCGGAGAAAAGGTCCGCCGTCACCGTGGAACCTTAAGGCTGGTGAAGTGGCCCTGTAAAAGAACGGCACCGTACTCTTTATGTACTATAAATCACTGTACGTGCACAAAAAAAGGAAAGCAGCTTCTGTGCTCTCTTAAGCAGACGTTTACTTCGTATTCACGTAAGCGCGACAATAGACATGCACCTACCTTAGGCGACCTGCTCCGACCTCAAATCCACCACGGTCAGAGGGGGCAGCTGCGGAAAAAAACATCCGCCGTCACCGTGGAACCTTAAGGCTGAGGACGTGGCCCTGTAAAAGAACGGCACCGTACACTTTATGTACTATAAAACGCCGTCGCGCATAAAAAGAGGAAAGCAGCTACTTTTCTCTCTTAAACAGGCATTTACTTCGTACTCATGTAAACGCGACAATAGACATGCACCTACCTTAGGCGACCTGCTCCGACCTCAAATCCGCCACGGCCAGAGTGGGAGGGGGAAGCTGCGGAGTAAACATCCACCTCCACCGTGGAACCTTACGGTTGGGGACGTGGCCCTGTAAAAGAACGGCACCGTGCTCTTTATGGACTATAAAACGCTGTACATGCACAAAAAGAGGAAAGCAGGTTCTGTACACCCTTAAGCAGACGTTTACTTCGTATTCATGTAAACGCGACTATAGACATGCACCTACCATAGGCAATCTGCTGCAACCTGGAATCCACCACGGCCAGAGGGGGCAGCTGCGGAGAAAAGGTCCGCCGTCACCGTGGAACCGTAAGGTTGGAGATGTGGCCCTGTAAAAGAATGGCACCATACTCTTTATGTACTCTAAAAGGGTGTACGTGCACAAAAGGAGGAAAGCAGCTACTGTACTCCCTTAATCAAGTGTATACTTCGTATTCACATAAGCGCGACTACAGACATCACATACCGTGGGCAATCTGCTGCGACCTCGAATCCACCATGGCGAGAGGGGGGCAGCTGCGGACAAATGGTCCGCCGTCACTGTGAAACCTTAAGGCTGGTGACGTGGCCCTGTAAATTAACGGCACCTTGCTCTTTAGTGACTATAAAACGCGGTACGCGCACAAAAAGTCTAAAGCAGCTGCTGTACTCAAGCAGCCCTTTACTTCGTATACACGTAAGCATGACTACACACATGCACCTACCGTAGCCAATCTGCTCCGATGTCGAATCTCCATGGCAAGACGGGGGAGCTGCGGAAAGTCCACCGCCACTGTGGAACCTTACGGCTGGTGACGTGGCCCTGTAAAAGAACGGCACCATGCATTTTATCGTCTATAAAACGCCGTACCCGCCGAAAAAGAGGAAAGCAGCTACTGTACTCCCTTAAGCAAGCGTTTACTTCGTATTCATGTAAACGCGACTATAGACATGCACCTACCGTAGGCAATCTGCTGCGACCAGGAATCCTCCACGGCCATAGGGGGGCAGCTGCGGAGAAAAGGTCCGCCGTCACCGTGGAACCTTAAGGCTGGTGAAGTGGCCCTGTAAAAGAACGGCACCGTACTCTTTATGTACTATAAATCACTGTACGTGCACAAAAAAAGGAAAGCAGCTTCTGTACTCTCTTAAGCAGACGTTTACTTCGTATTCACGTAAGCGCGACAATAGACATGCACCTACCATAGGCGACCTGCTCCGACCTCAAAT
This sequence comes from Amblyomma americanum, assembly GCF_052857255.1. Classification (NCBI taxonomy): domain Eukaryota; kingdom Metazoa; phylum Arthropoda; class Arachnida; order Ixodida; family Ixodidae; genus Amblyomma; species Amblyomma americanum. The sequence continues at coordinate 286,922,999 of NC_135497.1, forward strand.
CCACCACGGTCAGAGGGGGCAGCTGCGGAAAAAAACATCCGCTGTCACCATGGAACCTTAAGGCTGGGGACGTGGCCCTGTAAAAGAACGGCACCGTACTCTTTGTGTACTATAAAACGCCGTCGCGCATAAAAAGAGGAAAGCAGCTACTTTTCTCTCTTAAACAGGCGTTTACTTCGTACTCATGTAAACGCGACAATAGACATGCACCTACCTTAGACGACCTGCTCCGACCTCAAATCCGCCACGGCCAGAGCGGGAGGGGGAAGCTGCGGAGTAAAAATCCACCTCCACCGTGGAACCTTACGGCTGGGGACGTGGCCCTGCAAAAGAACGGCACCGTGCTCTTTATGGACTATAAAACGCTGTACATGCACAAAAAGAGGAAAGCAGGTTCTGTACACCCGTAACAAGACGTTTACTTCGTATTCATGTAAACGCGACTATAGACATGCACCTACCGTAGGCAACCTGCCGCGACCTGGAATCCACTACGGCCAGAGGGGGGCAGCTGCGTAGAAAAGGTCCGCCGTCACCGTGGAACCTTAATGCTGGAGATGTGGCCCTGTAAAAGAATGGCACCATACTCTTTATGTACTATAAAAGGCTGTACGTGCACAAAAAGAGGAAAGCAGGTTCTGTACACCCTTAAGCAGACGTTTACTTCGTATTCTTGTAAACGCGACTATAGACATGCACCTACCGTAGGCAATCTGCTGCGACCTGGAATCCACCACGGCCAGAGGGGGCAGCTGCGGAGAAAAGGTCCGCCGTCACTGTGGAACCTTAAGGCTGGAGATGTGGCCCTGTAAAAGAATGGCACCATACTCTTTATGTACTATAAAAGGCTGTACGTGCACAAAAGGAGGAAAGCAGCTACTGTACTCCCTTAATCAAGCGTTTACTTCGTATTCACATAAGCGCGACTACAGACATCACATACCGTGGGCAATCTGCTGCGACCTCGAATCCACCATGGCCAGAGGGGGGCAGCTGCGGACAAATGGTCCGCCGTCACTGTGGAACCTTAAGGCTGGTGACGTGGCCCTGTAAAATAACGGCACCTTGCTCTTTAGTGACTATAAAACGCCGTACGCGCACAAAAAGGCTAAAGCAGCTGCTGTACTCAAGCAGCCCTTTACTTCGTATACACGTAAGCACGACTACACACATGCACCTACCGTAGCCAATCTGCTCCGATGTCGAATCACCACGGCAAGACGGGGGAGCTGCGGAGAGAAAGTCCACCGCCACTGTGGAACCTTACGGCTGGGGACGTGGCCCTGTAAAAGAACGGCACCATGCTTTTTATCGTCTATAAAACGCCGTACCCGCCGAAAAAGAGGAAAGCAGCTACTGTACTCCCTTAAGCAAGCGTTAACTTCGTATTCATGTAAACGCGACTATACACATGAACCTACCATAGGCAATCTGCTGCGACCAGGAATCCTCCACGGCCATAGGGGGGCAGCTTCGGAGAAAAGGTCCGCCGTCACCGTGGAACCTTAAGGCTGGAGATGTGGCCCTGTAAAAGAACGGCACCATACTCTTTATGTACTATGAAAGGCTGTACGTGCACAAAAGGAGGAAAGCAGCTGCTGTACTCCCTTAATCAAGCGTTTACTTCGTATTCACATAAGCGCGACTACAGACATGCACATACCGTAGGCAATATGCTGCGACCTCGAATCCACCATGGCCAGAGGGGGGCAGCTGCAGACAAAAGGTCCGCCGTCACCGTGGAACCTTAAGGCTGGTGAAGTGGCCCTGTAAAAGAACGGCACCGTACTCTTTATGTACTATAAATCACTGTACGTGCACAAAAAGAGGAAAGCAGCTTCGGTACTCTCTTAAGCAGACGTTTACTTCCTATTCACGTAAGCGCGACAATAGACATGCACCTACCTTAGGCGACCCGCTCCGACCTCAAATCCACCACGGTCAGAGGGGGCAGCTGCGGAAAAAAACATTCGCCGTCACCGTGGAACCTTAAGGCTGGGGACGTGGCCCTGTAAAAGAACGGCACCGTGCTCTTTATGGACTATAAAACGCTGTACATGCACAAAAAGAGGAAAGCAGGTTCTGTACACCCTTAAGCAGACGTTTACTTCGTATTCATGTAAACGCGACTATAGACATGCACCTACCGTAGGCAATCTGTTCCGACCTCGAATCCAACACGGTCAGAGGGTTAGCTGCGGATAACTCCACCGTCACCGTGGAACCCTAAGGCTGGAGACACGGCCCTGTAAATGAACGGCACCGTACTCTTTATGTACTATAAAACGCTGTACGTGCACAAAAAGAGGAGAGCAGCTACTTTACTCCCTTAAACAGGCATTTGCTTCGCATTCATGTAAACGCGACTGTAGACATGCACCTACCTTAGGCGACCTGCTCCGACCTCAAAACCACCACGGCCAGAGTGGGAGGGGGAAGCTGCGGAATAAAAATCCACCGCCACAGAACCTTACGACTGGGGACATATCCCTGTAAAAGAACGGCACCGAGCTCTTTACGTGCTATAAAACGCCGTACGCGCACAAAAAGAAGAAAGCAGCTTCTTTACTTCCTTAAGCAGGTGCTACCTCCACCTAATACTGCCAGAGGGAAAAATACTGTGTTCAGACTTGCTTTGGTGTGGAATGGATTCAAATAAGGACCCTCCTGGCACTCGGAGAGTAATAGCGCCAGTCACTCAATCTCGCCGTGAACCTCCTTGCTTATACCCTCTCTCCCTACTTTACTCCTCCCTCTGCGTGTGTGATTGGCAGAGATGCGTGTACGTTATGCATCGCACAGCTAGTGGCCTGTTTGAGATTTACCACCGGAAAAGGAGCAACGCTTCCAGCGCACGCGCGAAACAGTCGCGTCCATTGCGGCAGCGATTTGCTCTGTGATTACCGATGGCTGGAATATAGTTGTACATTCATAAATTATCACAATTGCGGCGCTAAATAGTAAGGAAAGTTTGCGTCTTTTTAATACGTCGAGGAGATATGGTCCTCATGGAGGGGGGGGGCGGCTCATAAGCAGGTATGGTAATGTTCTAGGAGAAACCCCGCCGAAAAAGGTGAACATCGCTACTTTCTCAGTATCACTATAATCAGCGTAACTACATCCACAGAACAAAAGCCATGTGTCCCTCTAAATAATGTCGTCCTGCAGCAGCTGTGGACACCTTACCGCAGAAAAATTCCTGATTTCAACCGCCAACATAACTTTCTGCCGCCTTCTGCTACGCCTGCCTTCTCTTGGAATTCATTCTTTTACCACAACGGGCCATCGGTTATCTTCTCTTCGCATTGCATGCCCCGCCCATTCCTTCTTGATTTCGACTAGGATGAAAATAACTGGACTAAGTTCTCTCACTCACTCTACCCTATTTCTGCCTCTTAACGTTATACGAATCACACTTCTTGTCATAGCATGCTGTGCTGCCGTTACTTCAAATCTTTTCGTAAGTTTCCACCCCGGATGCGCGTACTGGCAGCGTCCTTCATCAACTCTCTTACTGGCAAGATACAACTGCTATATACTATCATCTAATAACCCGGGAGCACCTGCCAAATACAGTCCGCACCATTCTTATTCTCCTATCCCAAAATAGGATTCATGAAACCCAGTAACTGGTAGCCTGAGAGTGACCACTATACTCTCTTAGAAAAAAGGTAGTAGTACTTACTAACTTTGGGTAGTAACTGGTTGTCACATATGTTTCTACCCTGTTAGTAACTCCAGTTAGTAACTGGAAGGTTACTTATAGCTACTTACCCATTGAGTTAGTAACGGCTGCTACCCCCATTTAGTAACGGGAAGCTAGTAGTGTTTACTAAGAGAATGAATAGAAATTTTCGCATGTGTTTCTTATTTTCTGCACTCTGCAAAAAAAGCTATACTCATTTTGACTAAATCTCGAAACAAATCAGAGCTGTCAGAGCGTGCTCACCGTAAATCACACACTTGGGTTTAGGCTCCTTGCGCACGTGTATAAATTATGCGAGGTAATGGCACCAACTTTACCGGGCACAAACAGATGTTCAGAATGCAACAAAAGCACAAACAAAAAGATCCGCCCACAACCACTGCGCTTGCACAGGTACATCTTTCTCAGTTTTATATAAAACGTAAATCTGACTCTCAGTTACGGGCTAATGGCTCTAACCCGTTGAGCTAAAAAACCAGCGTTAATTATGAAGTTGACATCGTAGAAGCAGCTTAGTCTAATAAACCTAACGCCCCTGCAGAATTGTTTAATTAAAAAACCAACTTATTCGCACGATAGCTGCGTCAGTTATATTCTCTCAGTTTTTTTATGGCTAAAGGAGCGGTTATTCACTGGGTAGTAACTAGCGATCAGACTTAAGAAAGTAGCAAGGGCTACTTTTAGTAACTATACCTTGAAGAGGGTAGTAAATAGTAAAACGCAGTCCGAGTTAGCAACAGCTACACTTACTACCTCTTTACTACCCTTTTACTAACTTCTTTTTAAAGTTCTGTGCCTAAGTAGTAACAGGCAGTGAAAAGTATGTGAAAGTTAGAGTCGGTTCGAAAGGACATACCGTCGCAGAAGGCCGTGCAAGCGCTTTTGCGCTTCTTACAATCTACCGGCCTGTGTGACAGACTAACTGGAACGCCTTGTGTGTGTGTGTCTCCATGAGTGCACGTACCTTTTTTTGCGTTTTTCTAACCCCTATCCCCCATCCCCAGTGTAGGGTAGCAAACCGAAGACTCACATCGGGCTAACCTCCCTACGTTTCCTTTTCATTCTCTCTCTCTCTCTCTCTAGTAACGGAGCAGTTACTAACATTTTGCTTGCAGTTGCTAACTATTTACTAACTGTTTTAAAAGTGTGAGAGGTGTTAACGTGATGTCACGGGTGCCATTTTACTGTCCATCGGGTAACTTCATAAGTGCAGGCCGTACACGACAGTACAAAATGCCTCATTACATATCTAACTGCAATTTTCATTAGCTAGCGCTATAGCTGTGTCAAAAGAGGCGCGAGTCAGGGCAAAAACTTGAACATCTGTTTGATCTGCTTATATCTCGATTGCACCATGCATAGAAGCTTCGCGTGACAAACGCGCAAGCCATTCTGCACTGAATCGTGGTGCCTTACAAAAAAAATCAGAAAATAAACGCCCTTGTACTACGCTGTTGTCAAGACGTCACACAGCACACTGGCACCTTTTCCGTTTTGCCTCCATCGGAACACGGACGCCGCGGCCGGCTTTGAACCTTGGATCTTGGGCATTGTATACGTGAGCAAGTGGTACACCTGCACCTTTTTTCGTGTTGATTACACATGGGCTAAAGACCAGGCCATATAGAATCACTGAGCGCTACGGACACAGAAATGCAGTGTGCACAATTTGCGCGCAGTGGTTTCACGAGTTGAGAAACGTGGCTCACTGAGCCTGACGCGTATTTTTTTTAAATTTCTTACACTAAGTAAGCCCTCTCACGCATTTACATTGTTTTTCATCGAATCAGTCACTCAAAACCTGCTTCAAACACCGCATTTTCCTTTGCTCTCATTGTCCCTACATTTTTTCTTTTAAAGTGAAAGCTTTACCTCGCCGCAAGATGAGCAGTTTCGCGTGATTCCTGGACAGCCGTGCTGCGAATGCGCGAAGAGCAATGACGACCCACGGCGCATTTCTCTCTCTCGCTCCCTAGTCGCAACTGCGCATGTGCCACTAGTAATACCGAGAAACAGCTGTTCCGCCGCTGCGCAGCGCCGCGGCTTTCCTCAAAGTGCAACTTTCAATTTTCAGCTTTCTCGTTCTTCTTTCCCTCCCTACTTTATCCCTTCCTTTGCGGCGCGGTTCGGGTGTCCATCGAGATATGTGATACGGTTAATGTGCTTTGCGCGCTCGCCGCGCCATCTTGCATGACGACACACCGCGTGTCTCGCCGGCACCGCCGTTTGGTATGACGTCACACCGCATTCCTCGTCTTTACGCTCGCTTCTTCTCGCTTCGACATCCGCGTCGCATGCTTAATAACATATCGGAGGATAGAAAAGGAGAGCTCGCGTGCGCCGCAGCCACAGTTGTGTCGCCTTTAATGCGACAACATAGCTACACCACCCGACTAACCTGCACTTGCAACCAAGATTAACCAACGCTAACCATGCTATGCCTTACATATCACTATGTTTATCCCGGCATAGCCGAGCTAAGCCACTGAGCCGCAGCGTTCATTGCGCGACCAACCTTTCGCGATCAACCACTTATTTAACCGCCACCTGCCAACGTAGGCGCGTTGCCTATCCAGGCTGCGGAACGCAGTCAACCTTACAGGCCAAGCCGCGTCTACTTTCCCGATACACAGCAGGTTTCGCTCTCTAACTAGATTCAGCCGTAGTTGAACCGCAGCTAAAATTATCATTAAGAATATTATGTTTTTGTGTTTATTTCTCATTTCTTGTAATTTTTCACTTGCCTATTTTGTTTTATTTTTCGTACTAGCTAAGCCATCTCACGCATTTATATCGTTTTTCATCGAATCGGTCACAAAAACCTGCTTCAAACAAATCTTTTATTTTCATTAATTTCATTAACTAATAATTCATCAACCAAACTCTTACCATTTCTAGATCTGCGCACGCACTATCTAACTCGATCAAACTTTTGCACACGAATCTCCACATAACGACATACTTGTGCGGACAAAATTGGCGGCCACTTTTTGCTGACGCGACATAACAATATATTGCTTTCGCATTAATAAGGGTAATGACAACGCCCTGCGCTGAGGCGGTTACCATACGCGAGCAGACAGCGCTGCTTGCTCCTTTCACATGACTTGCATATGCCGCAGCAGCCAATGCAAATGGCACCCGAAACGGTGGCTTAATGATTCGGGCACTCGGCCGAAGTGTCCAGTAACCTGCACCCAGTTCTTTGAGCACAGTGTGTGCACTGCATCGCCTGACATTCCGAAAAGTTCAGCATTACTGTGGCGACGGCCATCGCCGCGGTATCCGCCCCGGGCTCGAGGCCTGTGAAAGGCCGATGAGCGAACTCTAAGGCGTATGCAAACACATACTTTGTTGCGCCCAACAACTGCAAAATATTTTGATCCGAAAGTGGGCGGGCGACGCACTGTAGTCGGTGGCGTCCACCTATTACCCCGCCGCGGTGGCTTAGTGATTAGGCGCTCTGCTACTGATCTGGAGTTCCTGGGTTCAAACCCGACAGCGGAGGCTGCGTTTCGATAGAGGCGAAACGCCAAGGAGCCCGTCTGCTGTGCGATGTCAGTGCACGTTAAAGATACCAAGGTCGTCGAAATTATTCCGGAGCCATCTACTGAGGCCCCACTTTCTTCCTTTCTTCTCTCACTACCGCCTTACTCTCTTCCCTTACGGCGCGGTTAAGGTGTCAGCCATTATGTGAGACTTATGCTGCGCCATTTCCTTTCCCCAAAAACCAATTTTTTTCATTGTGGCGTCCACCTACAAATTGAGGAAGTTATGCGCCTCTTTTTTCTAAAGTATGTACTGCAAAATCCACGAACGCTATGACCTTGCAATGTCGTTCCGTGGACACCCTGGCAGCGCTGCAACACGCTGTCGCACTCCACTCTTAAAGGCGAAGCTTAAGCGTCCCTCCAATTTGTTCGCGTTCCGTCTCCATCGAAAAGCGGCCGCCACGCCCGAGTTCAAACTCGGAACTCGGGCTAAGTGCCGGAGCCCCCTAGCCACGACGGCCATCAGGCGCCAGCAAACACTTCGGAACGGTAACGAAACGCTTCTGGCGTGGTCAGTCGTTCTCGATAGCCACCGTGAAAAGCCACCGCGCAGCAACGCAAGTATGGTTTGCGCTAACATATTCATCATCATCTCACAATTCGTCACGTGCATTAAATGGCTGTGCTTTTGCCAACGCTTTTCGCGACCTCGCTCTTGACAGGCCTCACCTGGTGTGCTTGATGCGACCGGATATAAAATGAACATAAAATAAATTCAGGCGCCAACACGGCGAGGACTTCAGTTGAAGCGACGTAGGCGTCATAGGCCGCCGTTGCTGCCACGTGAGTGCTTACTAATAAAGTAGCGCAACCAGTGCATAGAGGCTGGTAGTGACACTACCTGCTGTGTATACGTGGCAACGAAACACGGAAAAGTACGCACCCATAACAGAATAGGAGTTAAAGAAATTAAAAGAAGAGGTATCGTGGTAGAGGTCACCAGAAAAATTTCGACCACAGGGGGACCTTAAACATGCACTGAAATCGGACAAGTGCCCGTACTTGCACACTCGGACCATCACACGATACACAGAGGGCGCTGCCCTACAGGCCCCAGTAAGGTAAAACCCCTCAATAAACTATCTTATAAACTAGTTTATTGAGCGGCTTTAGAGTAAGGTGCCTCGGCGTAGCGCGCAGCTGGCATCGAGACACCCTAGACCTGAGTAGGGTAGAGCCGAATACGGAGGTCCTTCAGCAAACTACAGCTCTGTCAGGACGCGTACACCTAAAGAGCGATGTGCGCCTCAAAAACGCATTTCTAAGAAAATGAATGGTCTGCTAGGTTTTTGTGACGCTTCTTAGAAGGATCTTTTGACGTGTTGCGCGCTGCTCAGGCGGCGACAATGAATTTACTACGCTGGATGGATCGATCGACTCCATCACGGCACTTGCATGTCTTCTCAGGCAGAAATGCGGCACACTCTGTGCGTACATGGTGCAGCGCGGTCCTAAAAGCAGGATCAAAGCACCGAACACGTACCAATCAAAAGCCGCCACTTACCAGCGAGCAACGCAACGAACCAAGTCCGCGACAGACGCTCGTAGAGGCACGGCTACTGCAACGTGTTCTGCGACGATGTGACCTTTCGTCTTTTTAGATGGCTACTGCAACGCGTACTGCAATACAGACTGCAGGAAGAAAGAAGCCAACGTGGCCTTGTTCTCTTTGTTTTCCCAGCTTTCGCTCTTTCCCAAGCATCGCTCGCATGCCGGAATCTACGAGCGAACAGCCAATATGGCGCGCACACGAACACAGCACGTGACCTCACGACACCGACTGATCCTATCAGACGACAATGCGCTGCGTGTTCCCTCCCCGCCCTCTCTCGGTTGCTGCCTCTGAGAACATAAATTGAATTAAGTGCTTTCACCTGAATATAAGATCAGTGTGCAATAAACAAGATTTTCTTAATATTCTACTAGAAAAATTTAACTTCGATTTTGAGGTAATAATGCTTACAGAAACTTGGCTTCATTCAGAGTGTGATAATATCACTGATGACAGGTACAATACATTTTGTCTGAATCGAACTCGGAAAGGTGGTGGCGGTCTGTTGTTGCACGTAAAAAAATGTATCGAGTGTGATGTGCTTGATCAGTTTTCTATTGTTTCCGATGATGTAGAGTGCCTTACTGCAATAAGTTCAAGGTATCTTATAGTTGTCATGTATCATCCTCCTAATGGAGTAGTTGACTCTTTTCTTCCTCACCTTGAAGACATCCTTAACTATGCAAGCAATAACAACCTCAACTTGTTTTTGGGTGGTGATTTCAATATTGATCTGATGACTAAATCCAACACTCGGCAGTGCTTACAAACCTTACTCCTATCACACTCCTGTCACAATGTGATCAAAGACGCTACACGCATAACAACAACGTCGTGTACCTTATTGGATGTCTTTGTCACAAACATACCTGAACACGAAGTTTTTGGTGGCGTTATCACGTCCGGCATAAGTGACCACTTGCCTATTTTCTTACTCGCTAAAAATGCGCTAAGGAAACATGCGGACGGAGCCAATGTAATTAAAGCATTTCAAGAAATTAATGAAAAAACTTTGAACACATTTCGCACAAACCTTTCTGCGGTAAACTGGGAACCAGTGTATAGCTCCCCGAGCGCCGATGGTGCTTATGAACTATTTTTGAGATTGTTTATTGATGCATACTCAAGTTCATTTCCAATGAAAACATGCAAAAAAAGAAGAAAAATTCGAAAACCTTGGATCGATAACGATTGTTTGAAACTAATAAGAAAAAAAGAAAGGCTATTTACTAGGTTCTTAAACACTCGCAATCTGAAAGACTGGGAAATTTTTAAAAGGCATAGAAACAAAACTAATGCTAAGCTGCGAAAGGCAAAACAGGTTTATTTATGTAACTACTTTGAAGTTGGTAAAGCCCCAAAAGCTGAACATATATGGAAAAAAATTAATGTGCTGCTAAATAGAGTTCCCGTAAAGGAAAATATTAATGAAATCATATTAAACAATAAAGTCATTAAGGGAGCGATGCTAGCAGAGGAATTTAATACCTTTTTTTGTAAACTTGGTCACCAGCACACATTCCTCGGAGGCAATAAATGGAATGATTAGAAATCCACAAAGTCTTTACATTGACCCTACAAGCGAGACTGAGGTCTGTGCTGTGTACCATTCACTGAAAAACAGCTTTGCTTGTGATATTAATATCCAGATCAAACCAGTAAAATATGCACTAGACCTCATTTTGTCGCCGCTCACATACTTGTACAATATTTGCCTCTCAACAGGCACTTTCCCCAGGAAGATGCAAATCGCTAAGGTAGTCGCTATATTTAAAAAAGGGGACAAAAATAATCTGACAAACTATCGGCCAATTTCCATCCTGCCAGTCTTCTCGAAAGGTCTAGAAAAACTCATCCACATACGAATTCCCAAGTTTGCAACTAAACATAATTTAATTAATCCCACTCAGTTTGGCTTTAGAAAAGGAATGTCCACAGAATATGCTCTTTTGGCTCAAAAAGAAATAATTTTGAAAGCAATCGAAGAAAAATATGTAATTGCAGGTGTATATATAGACTTTTCGAAGGCATTCGATAGCATAAACCATGTTACTTTGTTAAAAAAACTGGAAGTATATGGAATACGTGGAATACCTCTCGACCTCTTAAAGTCTTACCTCGAAAACAGAATGCAGTGCGTTTCCATACAGAAAATTCTATCCACTTGCCAGCCAATAAAAGCAGGTGTCCCCCAAGGCAGCATACTTGGTCCCCTATTATTTAACTCGTACATAAATGATATTACGTGCATTAGTAGCAACGCAGAATACGTAACATATGCAGACGACACGACAATATTTTTTCGCAGTCGTTCCTATCATTCTCTTCAATTCGAAATAAACAACACTCTGGAAAAACTGACCACCTGGAGCGAAATAATCTCTTTACAGATTAATGCTAATAAAACAAAGGCAATTATTTTCACTACCAGACAAGCAGCCAGCGCTCCAGAGATGACGTTCACTTTAGGCGACGCAGATGTAGAAATCGTAGATTCTGTCAAATGTCTTGGTGTCCACTTTCACAAAAATATGTCCTGGCACACGCACGTTGACCACGTTACCACACAGATAGCAAAAGCTGCTGGGGTCATAACTAAATATAAATCGTACTTACCGACGGCCGTTAAATTACACATTAACAATTCACTTTTCCTTTCACATGTTAACTACTGTCTCTTATTGTGGGGTAAAACAACACTTGGTAATTTAAATCGCATACATGTCCTACAGAAAAGAGCGATCCGCAGCATAGCAAATGTTCATTATCGTGAACATACATCCAAACTTTTCACTAAATTTGACATTCTTTCCATCCATCATATGTACTCATTCTACCTTGCAAAGCGATATAAGCATGACTCGCTTGAAATTCTCCGTACACTTGCTACCTTGACCCCTCAAACACGACACTACAATACACGCACTAATCTAATTTGGAAAATTCCTTACTCACGCTTAAGACTGTCTGAACAAATGCTCCGTCATGCCCTACCGACCCTACTAAACCACCTTCATTGTCAAGGAATTAACATAAGCACCATTACCAACAATATGCTTAAGTCCTTTGTAACGCGACAGTGAGCGTGTATGAAATTGTTTTATGTATTTTAGAAATTCTCTTGTAGAATTGGTGCGCTACCGTGGCTCCCTTCCTTGTACATACTGAACTTTATTTGTGGCTCAAAAATGAGTATATTATTTTTGTATTGCATATTACACGTACTGACTTTTAAACTTTCTAATTATAAAGATGTATGTTTCTTAATCTTCCACTGTATATGCCTTGTAAATAGGGGGCTCGGAGCTCGTCAAGTGGAAACTTCCACTTTTTCTTCGAGCCCTCCTCGTCCTCCGCTAATCTTTTTGTGAGGAAGAAATAAAATTATTGATTGATTGATAAAGCAAAGAAAGAATAAAGGAACCATCAGCAAAAAAAATGAATATTTCTTTTGGGGGAAATGAAATGGCATCGTATCTGTCTCATATATCGTTGGACACCTGAACCGCGCCATCAGGGAGAGAATAAGGGAGGGAGTAAAAGAAGAAAAGAAGAAGGAGGTGCCGTAGTGAAGGGCTCCGGAATAATTTCGACTGTCTGGTGACTTTAACGAGTATTGATATCGCACAGCACAGAGGTGATTTAGCGTTTCGCCTCCATCGAAACACAGCCGCCCCGGTCGGTAAACCATCAGCAGCAGCAGCAGCAGCCTGTCTACGCCCATTGTAGGACAAAGGCCTTTCCTTATGAGCCTGAAGTCTATTGGCTGACAGGCGAATTTATTAGTACTTGGACAACTGTCTCAAATTAACCCTGTCCTTTGCCAGCCGCAGCCACTTTCTTTTGCAAAATTTAATGCGCCACAACTCTCTCCGGCGTTCCATGACCTCGGCGCGACCACGTCACATCAAGCTCCCACCAATCTGCCCAAACATGCTAGAAGTTTTGCCCGTTGCCCCAAAATATCTTCAAAATCGTTCCCGGAAAGTTGCCAGCTTTCAACCAACGTCCATATTTCGATGATCGGACAGTTTTTCAGCACGGAGCGATCCTTTGAAAATACCAGGCGGCAGCCGACGCGGCTTCCGCCGCGCCCCATCCTATGGAGGCAATGGAAGTCGCCGAAGACGGCGTTGCGTTGGTCACGATTCTGGCCTCACCACAAGCCTTGCCAGCTCCCGTATTGCAAGCTACCCAACATGTCTCCCCTTCAAGACGTAGAAGAAGAGCCCATCCCATTCACCACGGTTATGTACGGCCGTAGAACCCACAAGTTTCTCTAACCACCCCGCCATCGACACACGATCATCTCAGTTGGCTTTCACTTTCCTCCCTCACTCGCATCTGCATCGGTGAGTCATATCTTCGACCTTATCAGGTCCACCTCCCACCTCACTGACCACGCACACGCTAAAATTAGTCCATAACCGACAGGACAAAAGATTTCTAATTATTCGGACAATAACGACACTGCGAAACGCCTACTCGGCGTATCATCAGTCCCCGGCGTCTCAGCGCTCTTCGACGTCTCATCGGGCCCGGCGTTTCGTCGGAAACCGGCTTCTTATCGGAAACTGGCGTTTCATCGCTAACTCTTCTTCTCACCACCAAATCCCGTACGAACTAAGCCCCGCTAAAGCAGCCTGAGGAATATTCCGGATTGACCGCACCGGGCTCTGTCCCCAACTCTGCCGGCATCTCTTCCCGCACCCACATCATCATCGGGGCACAGATAATCGGATGCACGAGCACCGTCTCGACTTCTTTTGAGGGCCGCACCGTCCCACGAATAATCTACTTCCAACAAATAGCGTACCGCTGTTATCCACACCGTCCTCGGGCATTTTTCTGCCTTCTGTATGGGCACAGGAAGGTTCAGTGCCCTTCCACCCAAGCACACTGCCTTACCTGAAAAACCACCACCTTTCTCCACGCGAACGCTGCCCATCATTGTGCGCCCTGGTGCCTGCACTGTCATAAGGACCATGTTAATTACCATCGCCGGCGCCTGCCCGGTCCGCAAGCAGCAGGACCAGGTTCGAGCGCAACCCTCTACAAAGACCTTGGCACAGGACCTGTTAAAACGCCTACCATCAAGGCTGTTTCAGCGAACGTGTTATACACACACGTCCGCCCGCCCAACTTTCTGCCGCCGCCTGCTACACTTGCTTTCTCTTGCAATTGGATGTAATTTTCTAAGAGATGTAGGGAAGGTTGTAGCCTTCCCACCTAGAAGACAGCCAGGAGTCCCTGGACCTTATCGGCGGCTTCGGCCAGTCGGACGGTCTTCCGTTGAACCTCTGGATCGCAGCTGGGGTGTAAGGCATCGCATCGTTCTAAAGACTTTATGCTTCTTCCCTCTCTTATGAACGGACAAGTGGAGCAGACTGCACTCTCAATATTGAACAATCACCCACATAACCAAGCCAATATTACTTGGTTCCCCACCCACATTGTCGAAACGGGAGAGAATGCCGCTGCTCACAGGCATGCCCAGGCGCTTATCCGTGTCTCTCCCGCGTCTTATGACACCGCGGAACAAGATCCTCAACCAGTGACCACAGGTTGGCGAGGGGCACACACCCTCTGCCGCACTTATACCTAAGCAAGGCTGAGGAACACACACAGAGACACCTTCAAACGAATACCCGTCAAACTAAACATATGGTATCCCACACACTATGATTCGCAATGCCCACACTGTGCAGAAAGTGCCTCGGCTTGTCACATGGTGTGGGCTTGGCAACTAAATCCCGCTACCGACCACTATACCGAACCTAGACCCGTGGAAATAGGAGGCCATTCTTCTCAGCGGATATCCTGATCATCACCAGCGTGGACTGGCACGCAGGGCCCTCGACGCAGCGCCAGCCAGTGGACTGCCGGAGTAGGGTGCCCATTACTTGCAATAAAAGTTTTCCTCATCCTCCCTCAGAGGGAGGCCGAAGGCATTTTCAGAGGATGTGATTGAGATGAGAAATGAACATTGGTTTTTGGGGAAAGGAAACGGCGCAGTATCTGTCTGACATGTCGGCTGGCACTTGAACCGCGCTGTAAAGGAATGGATAAAGGAGAGAGTGAAAGAAGGAAGGAAGAAAGAGGCGCCGTAGTGAAGTTGGTTTTAATTGTTGGTTGGTTGAAAGGAAATGGCGCAGTATCTGTCTCATATATCTATGGACCCCTCAGCAGTAATTTCGACTACCTGTAAAACAGTCATTTCCTTTCCTTAAAACCAAATTTATTTCACTTTCCTTCCCTTACGGCGCGATACGGTTGTCCACCGAGATATGTGAGACAGGCTTATTTCGTTTCTTTAAAACCAAATTTCATTTCATTTCGCACCTTTGAGCGAACCATGGTGAGCCTTTGTGCATTCCTGGAGCAAACGGGCTTCACGTCTCCCTTGGACGATTAACTGGACGCCCCACTCCAGTTGTAGTCAACATAGTGCTGTGCGCGTGTGTTTCATTTCCTCTAAAATGAACTAATCACGCGCACAACCTGGACACACTTCTTATTGTGTAAATAGTTTGTGTATATTACTTCTCCCCCTATCCTCTCTTCCTGTCCCCTCACCTCTTTCATTATATTTCTCCATTCTGCCTGCTATCCTTTATTTCCGCTGCCCCAGCTCAGGTGCTTCAGTATCGATGGCAGATGCCGGGGCTAGCAAAGAATTTTTCCTTCCTTTATATTATTATTTTAATAAAAGCACATACTACTTAATTCTTCCTTTACGGGCGCGGTTCAAGTGTCCACCGATAAATGTGACACAGGCGCCATTTCTCATGGTTTGACCTCTACCTACATTCAAGGCGAAATATGGCGGAAATTAAAGCGCCGACCAATCATCAAAAAAACGAAGTTTCTGCCCCAGCTTACGAGGGCCTAGTTCAACGTCATTTTTCAACGAAACGTCATTTTTTAAGCGACTGGTCGGCAATTTACGCCATGAACATACCTGACCAGACAGCTTTTGGTCGAACCCAAGATTTCAAAGTGAAACTTGCGGCCACACTGACCTCTGTCTACATTCAAGGTCAAACTTGTGGCCCCGCTGACGGCTAGAAAAGCTGTCGTAGTGAAGCTTTTCGCTTCAAAAAATTAGCTGCGGGTCAACGACTGCTTAACTTGGTTAGAGAGCAAAAGCTGTGGTGTATCGGAAATCTAGACGCGGCTTGGCGTCTGTAACGTTGAGTGTGTTCCGCGCACTAGATAGGCAGTACGCACACCCTGCCACCCTCCCAGGTAGCAGTTCAATTAATGGTTGATCGCAAGAGGTTGGTGTCCTAATGAACGCTGCGACTGTTGCTGCAGTGCCATGTGTATGCCACAACGTTGTCAGTGCTCATGCATGCAGCCCACATCTCTCTCAGCACCGCCAAGTACCTCAACACGCGGTTGAGGCGTCCACTGACCAAGGCAGCCAGTTATGCGCCGTTCCTTTCCAAAAAATCATCGGAGTCTAGAACATTCCCTCTCTACTACCGATCGGCCGTAGAAAAATTTGGGAATGCGCCGATTCCCCGGCCGCCGGCTCAAACATCGGCTGTAGAGAAGCCTTGGAAGTCTCGCTGCGGAGCATCCCCTACCCGCGTCCCAGGCATGCATGTCACTACCGGGAATTTGGCAGCTTTTTCTCGGTGGACCAATGAATCTATATACCTCTACCATCCAAGGAAATTTTAGGCTTAAGCATCAGCAGTAGAGAAGCCTGGGAAGTCTCGCTGCGGAGCATCCCGTACCCGCGTCCCAGGCCTACGTGTCACTACCGAGGATTTGGCGGCTTTTTCTCGGTGGACCAATGAAGTTTACAGCGAATCTGTAACCTCTACCGTCCAAGGAAATTTTCGTGTTGTCGGCGTCAGCAAAAAGCGCCAGGCTAAAATTGGATGCTAATCCGAGTTATAAAAGTGCCCTACAGCATAGAAATCGTATATCATACTGATCATAAAGCATTCGTAATGCAAAGAAAAATTTAATAAAAATTTTAAAATTATAATTAGAAAAAAGAAATATATAATTCTTTAAAAATATATAAAATAAATATATAAAAAATGGAACATTAAAAATAAGAAATACTTAAAGTGTAAATCTCTTTTGACATCACGTACAGAGCATACAAATAAGTACTCGTTTTCATTAAGAAAAAACACAAAACAAGCATCTAAACTACATGATCGATGATAAGCCGCGTGTAAACAATGGGAACACCCTTTCACCAATGCAACTCAACCACCATTTATATTTCATGGATTGATTTAACCTTAGCAAAGAACATCTATGCAGTTAGAAGTGAAAGATAGGCAGTGCCGCGCCCATACCAGAAGAAAAATTCATTTTTTTCGGAGTGATCAAACAATAAGGCCTAGCTGGTGTTGGTACATAGTGAAAATACCACGATACTTTCAGGGCACAAAGGTACACTTGCGAGGTAGAGACGAACAACAACACAATAAATGAGGAGTGCTTCTATTACGTGTTGTGTGTAACATCACATCCAAGCACTTTAGCTTCTCACTGTGGTCTTTTCGTCGGTTATAGCACTTTACACCATCGGATGTTATGACAGCACTGTTTCAGTGCACAAGCATCGAGCTGTGCATTGTGATGACGCTGTGCATTGTGATGACATCAGGCGTTGCAAAGGCAGATAACCAGTGTTCTTCGAGTTCCTCGGTCTAACTTCCTCTAGCTGCCTTCAATGTCAGGACCTTTCTCTTTCCTGGAGTAGCATGCCAGGCCGATAACCAGGCAGACCTCTCATGTTCCGTTAAAGTCCTTCTCCTCCTTTCTCTTCTACCTCGCAGAAGTTGACCATGGTGAACATTTTATTACTTCGCCTCTTCTCCATCAAGATTTGCAATTACACTTGCACCGATATTTAAATATTTAGTTCCATCAGATTTCTCTCTAGGTCACAGGCAGAAGCTGCAGTTTTCAACAGCTGCTTGTACAGCATGTACCCATTGCCGAATCAGCCACCATCTTCTTGACGACAGCCTTGGGAATTATAAGATGGCCTGCAGCTAGCTCTCTGGAGTAGAAATTTCATCTTGCCTGTTATATTATTTTTTGCAGTATATTCTGCATTTTATCGCGAAGACTTTTAAAAATTTTCCCGCCACAACCGCTGCATTGTGATAAAACTGTGCACAGAGCTCGATATTGTGGTAAATTTTGTGTCGCAGCAAGTTTGAAAACTCACTTACTGGCTGTCATTGCGAGGCAATGTGAAAAAATGATGACCGGTGGCGTCGTTTCTGTTGCCTTGTGTACAGCCGGGCACAAAGCTGGATGACGTGTGACACTCGCTGGAAGTCAAAAAGTGCACAAAATTTACCACAAAGTTCTCACAACACTGCGAGCGCCATCCACGCAAAACCTGGCTTGAAAATCTGAGTCGCATGCATGGCAGCGAACGAAACTGCCGCGCAAAAGACGATGTAGAATGCAGAATGGGTGGTGTCAGCCCTGGTCGCACCCTGAGAGACAGGGTCAGCAGCCAACATAACAGATTCGCTTTCCTTCAGCTCTCGAACGATGAAGTGACTAAGAATTAAGTGCTAGGATTGAACGGGCGAGCTAATTTTAGCTAAACTGCGTAAGACAGTGCGTTCTGAAATCACAGCCGCCCCCCACCTTCTGATGTCGCGACGCCCGTCTAAAACAGTTTCAACCGACCACTGCATAAATCATTCCTCAGCACTTGATACTTCGCACATCGTTTGGAACGGAGCTCCGAGAAACTCTATAATCGTGTCAACAAGAATGTACGAAACTGCAAGTGTGTGTGCGTGTTTGTATGTGTGTGTGTGAGTGTTTGTGTGGCTCGTAAGTTGAGAGGTCGCATCGAGTGTTGCGAGTGTGTGTGCGCGTGCGTGCGTGCGCGTGCGCCTGTGTGTGTCTGTGTCTGCGTGTGCGTGTGCGTGTGTGTGTGTGTGTGTGTGTGTGTGTGTGTGTGTGTGTGTGTGTGTGTGTGTGCGTGCGTGCGTGCGTGCGTGTGTGTGCGTGTGTGTGTGTGTGTGTGTGTGTGTGTGTGTGTGTGTGTGTGTGTGTGTGTGTGTGTGTGTGTGTGTGTGTGTGTGTGCGCGCGCGCGTGCGTGCGTGCGTGCGTGCGTGCGTGCGCGCGCGCGCGCACTTCACCTCGGTGTATTGTAGTTATAGAGAGCGCTCAAGAGACGCAACAACGACAGAACGAAGCGAGGAAGAGACGACGCGCTCAACAGACGCCGGAAGAACACGCCGCACGACTCGAGGAGCGTCGTAACGAAGATGCAGCCAGAAAAGGTGCGCCACGTCCTGGAGTGACTCTTCAACTGCGGAAGAGACGGGTTTGAGTTCTCGAGAGCGTTAGAATGAGTCGCTGCGTGGACGACGTGGCGAGGAAACGAAGGTTTCGCAATTCAACTAGTGTTGACCAGGACTAACACACCGCCAATTATTTCTTTTTCCCCAGCCAAGAAGGCAGAATTTATTGCCAAAGCAAGAAAAGCACGCATCACAACGATGACAAGCCCATCTACGTGAACGATCACCTAACCACACAGAACGAACGTCTGCTTGGCAAAGCACTCGCTCTGAACAAGAAAAAAAACTGGGAGTTTGTGTGGGTACACACCCGCCGTGGTGGCTCAGTGGTTAGGGCGCTCGACTACTGATCCGGAGTTCCCGGGCTTAAACCCGA
This sequence comes from Amblyomma americanum, assembly GCF_052857255.1. Classification (NCBI taxonomy): domain Eukaryota; kingdom Metazoa; phylum Arthropoda; class Arachnida; order Ixodida; family Ixodidae; genus Amblyomma; species Amblyomma americanum. The sequence goes on from NC_135497.1 coordinate 286,942,495, forward strand.
CCGCGGAGGCTGCGTTTTTATGGAGAAAAAACGCTAAGGCGCCCGTGTGCTGTGCGATGTGAGTCAGTGCACGTTAAAGATCCCCAGGTGGTCGAAATTATTCCGGAGCCCTCTTCTTCTTCTTCTTCTTCTTCTTCTTCTTCTTCTCCTCCTTAAGTAATATGGCACGTACCCACGTGGGGGGGGATTGGCCAAGGTATAGAGTAGAATGCCAATGAAGCATTTGCGCGGTGAAGGAAACGTCAGAAGACTGAATCAAGATAAAAAAAATTGGAAAAATAAAATGAATTCAAGAGGTATGAGTCATCCGGAATAGAATCAATCTAGCCTTTTTTGGACATGCGAAAGAATTTTGTATATAGCTAACAAGATAATCGATTAGTTGCACTTATGTAATCGTGAAGGTAGCCGCATACACTGCTTAACGGGAATCCCTTGGCACTCGCACCGAACGATAGAAGAACTGTAAGAGACAGAGGCAGTCCTAGTCTCGAAAGAGGAACCTCCAGATATTGCTTTCTCTGAACCGCGAACCGCCGGCAAGAGAGGAGAAAATGATCGATTGATTCAATTTGCCCACATGATACACAAAGGTTTGTCGCAGCGAACCCGCACCTGCATAAGTACAAGTTTAAGTGAGGGATTCTACATCGCAGGAGCGTCATGGACACTTCACAAAACCTTGACTTGCACCACCGGATATTCCATGGGTACTTTAGGTGTTGAAAGTCCACGGTATTGAGCAACGGATCACTCAAAGTGGCTGAAATATGTTGGAACCGCTGGAAACGTGAAGCTGCTAACAGAATGAGGTGAGGGACGGGATATATTACAGGTGCGCTGAGAGCTGACCTTGCCAATAAATCAGCCACCTCGTTAAAATAGACGCCTGAATGCCCAGGTACCCAGACCAAACGGATCTCACGCACTGTGCTCGGAACAAAAAACCTAAGTGAACGAGTCAAGAAAGATTTTTCCTAATTTTAGAGAGAGACAATAACTGAAAGGCAGTCTGTAAGAATAAGAACCCGTGCGACATGTCTGGGAATTTTGAGAAGAGCCAAACCAATGGCCAAAAACTCTGCGAAGAATATAGGAGTATAATCAGGGATACGAACGGAGTACCTCCAAGCTAGTTCCTGCGAATATATGCCAATCGCCGCCTTCTCACAGCTGCCAGAGGCATCAGTGGAGATAACAGTATGATGTGGAAAATTCTGTAGGTGTTCAGAAAGAAGACCATTTAGGGTATGTGCGGGCATATGCTTCGCATGGGACGGGAAAATAAAGTCGTAATAGAAGACGGGACCAGCCTGCGTGTCAGCAACTCGTTGCAAGGAGATCAGATCAAGCTGAAGCGGAGCTAACAGATTCTGAGTGAACCTAACTTGCGAAAGCTGATAACGTGGCCAGTGATTAGTCAAAAAAGGTGTGGTTGGGATACAAAAATTGGAATACTAACACCTGGGGCCGGGTCAAAAGACTTGAGGAAAGTACGCACTGTTAGAAGTTGGAAGCGGGAATAGAGGTTGGGGATACGGGCTTCCAGATAAAGGACAGCGTTGGAAGCTGATTTTGGGAGCCCGAGGCATAGCCGTAGGGCACGCCTTTCCAATAAGGCTAATGGCTGCAGCTTGTAGTTCGCGCTACCAGAGAACAAGTTGCCACCAAATTCCAGAATCGGTCTCATATAAGCCTTATAGAGCAACAGTAGCGTGTCACGACGCATGCCAAACTTTTTATTGCCAACTCGGGTCAAACGGCCCAGTGCACGTTCCCCTTTAATAACATTATTCTTAATATGGTGTCGCAAGTCCAAATTTTGGTCATAAGTAACACCTAGGTATTTAACCGACTCCACCTGCGGAATTGGAGTGGAGCGGTAGGCGCGGTGGAGTGGTAGGAGTGGAGCCCTCCACTACGGCACCTCTTCTCCCTTTCTTCTTTCACTCCCTCCTTTATCCCTTCCCTTACGGCGCGGTTCAGGTGTCCAACGATATATATGAGACAGATACTGCGCCATTTCCTTTCCCCCAAAAACCTATTATTATTATTATTATTATTATTATTATTATTATTATTATTATTATTATTATTATTATTATTATTATTATTATTATTATTATTATTATTATTATTATTATTATTATTATTATTATTATTATTATTATTATTATTATTATTATTTGGGTACACAGTGTCCACATCAAGGCAAGGAAAATCAAGGAAAGCGACGTCTAGCGTATCTCTGGACTTGATGATATGTCTGCCATCACGTAAACCGTGCACCACACATCGATAATCATCATGCACTACTCACTAGGTCACCTTAAAAGCTTTCTCGTCAATTCAGCTGATAACCATAAGTCTATTATCCATTTGAATTCTTCCAGTATATCAAGACATTACGACGACTTGGTAAACATTTTAACGCTAGCTGATTACGCCTTTTCACTCATTTGTCTTTCTGAGACATGGCTATCTGCCGATGGTGATAGGCTATTTGCTTTTCCCGGCTATCAAAATGAATACTATCATAGGTCAACTTGTTGGCCCGGTGGATCTGCAATCTTTATTTCAAAACATATATCCTACAAACGCCGTCACAACATCACGTTTCAGACAGAGAAGTGCGAATTAGTGTAAGGCTATAGAATTTGACAAATACATTTTTGCTCCGCACAGAGACACTATGGTATTATCTATCGCTCACATTCCGCATCACACGAGCACTTTTGCCATCGACTAGAAGTGAACCTCTAAAATTTTAATCGTGAAAACAAGAACATCGTCATCTTAGCTGACGTTAATATCGACACAACAGACAATTCTGATAAATTTTGTTCGTTATACATAAACTGCTCGTCGGCCATGGATTGGAGCCATTATTAGCGTCACGTGCGCGCATTGCTCATCAAGGCTCTAGCACCCTCATTGATCATGTATTACAAAATGTTATTACTCCTCAGATCGTAGGAGTCATCAACTTCGATAACACGGACCGTCGCCCAATTTTCCTGTTAACCGAATGACCCAATAACGCGACCCCCAAGAAACGCTACAAGCAATCATTTGATAGAAAGCGATTTATTGAGATAGTAATTCAGACTATAACTAGGAGAGTATACTACAAGGAACATCCGCCACTGCTGCGGTTCAGTAAATATCCCGCGAAGCTCAAAGAAATAATTACCTCTTGCGCATCATTAAGTTCCCCGAAATTCACTTTCCCGGAACCCGTGGATCACCAAAAGCCTTCTAAGCTGTATAAATAAAAAATAACCTCAGAAAGGAATGAACACAGCCACTTAACGTTCACCTAAAAAAGTAGTTTCAACGATACTCTGATATTGTCTCCGGCGAACTTAACCGCTCTAAACAAGTGTACTACCAAAATGAAATACTTAGAAATGGAAATAATACTCGTAAGAATGGGGTAACAAATAAGGAATTCTTGAATATAGCTTAAAACAAAACAAGCATAGCAGAAGTTTCTGATGACGAGAGTACTTTACTAATCAAACCGACATTGCTAATGCATTTAATTCCTTATCGCGCTGAGGTTCCTCGCCTCCAAGCAGATTCCGTGGCCCTCGTCGATGCTCTCATTCTTTTCACTTACGCCTTGCTGCTCCAGACGAAGTCATTCTGGTAACTTCTAGTCTAAAAAATACCGCTCCAGGGAACGATGAAATCCCTTCCTTTATAATAAAGCTGGTTGGTCCTGAGCTGTGTAATTTTTTTAGTGGCATTATTAATGCAAAAGCATTACCAGGCGAAAAAGTGTCCGCCAAATGTGGAAGCAAAAGGTAATAGATGTCGAGATCTCAGAGCTTCTGTGCCCTTTCCTCTCGTTAATAACGTTTTCTTTCCTCAAAACACATGCTTTCGCGGAGATGAGGTGTCCACCAAGCTGTCGAGATCTGAGAGCTTTTTCCCCTTTCCTTTCTTCATTAACATTTTCTTTCCTCAAAACATGCTTTCGCAGGGTTGAGGTGTCCACCGAGATGTCGAGATGTGAGAGCTGTACTTCGCCCTTTCATTTCATCGATAGCGTTTTCTTTCCTCAAAACATGTTTTCGCGGGGTTGAGGTGTCCACAGAGATGTCAAGATCTGAGAGCTACTGCGCCGTACGACGCGAGGGAGTCGTGGCAGCCGTCGCCTTTTCCGCACCACGAGCTCTTTAACGTCCTCGCGTTAAAACTCAAGACCTGTGGATAAATTTCCTGTTTACAGCTAGGCTGGGCTTATTTTTCTGACGCCGCAGTACATGAGAGGACTGAAGAACCAATGATTTGAAGACATACTTACGGTTGCGCTTCAACGCTGAGCCCCTGGCTTGCGGCGCCGTTTGGGCGCTGCATTGCTGTGGCACTCTCAGCACCATCCCCGCCGCACGACCGAGTTGGCTTGCTTCCAACACCGGTGCCTGGAAGCTCCGGCCTTTTACTCCGCTGTTCGTTCGCAGTACGCGATGCAGCACTACACGCCTGGTCACCGTTGTCGAAGACAGTGGGGGCACTTCCGCGCAGCAAAGTGCGTACTGCCGTCGCATACCATTTGCAGAGGCCGTTACCCTTCAAGTACGGCTGCGCCTCAAAGCATACCTTCTGCCCCACTCAGAAGGCGTCCATCAGCGTTTCTCCGCACGAGAGCAGAGATATAGGCACGCTTCGTCTGTTGAATAAGGAGCGCTCTTCGTCTCTCCCCGAACTTGATTACACCGTGGCCAGGTCGGACGAATGAGACCATTCCCACCCGATCGGCGATTACCTGCTTGTCGTCGGGGTCACGCGGCTCTGTCGCTTCTGCCGGTGTCTTTTTGGCGTCTACATTGCGCACGACCTTGGCTTTGTATCTGCAGTTAGACCGCACAGGGCCCCACGCTGAATCTATTTCGACGACATCGCCTATATTCGGCCTCCGGAACCGGCGGGCCGCTGTGTGGTGCCGCTGAAAGGAAAATGGACACTGTAACGGTCGGGGTGGTGAGTCACGATGAAACCGCGGTTCCTCTCATTGACGGCTGTTATTCGACCCTCAGTCACAACTTTGGCCGAGGAACTGTTCTGCTGCGCATGTGTCAAGAGATGTGCACGAGGCGCACTGGAGGTGCAGGCATAGACTCCTCCATCCGGTTCCACGCATATCTCTCCTGGAAACTTGTAAGTGGCCAAGCGAATCGTGGCCACTGGCGAGTCGAACCGTCCGAATGTCCTGGCCGGCAGCCGCGCGAGCTGTCTCTGGACACGGATGATGGTACGCCGCTGTTCTCCTTCTGCACTATCGTCTTCACATGCTCCAAGATGGATCGGAGAACGGCGTCGTCGTCATTAAACTCCGGCGCATTCATTCGGCAGCGGACGCTGCAACACAAGATAGAAGCCGAAGTCAGTACAAGAGAACCTAAAGAACAATCTACTACTCATCCTGCACTCATTTGAACCATGGAAACCTTTCAGAGCTCTCCGCATACGCTCTACCCGAGTGTATAACCTACTGCTGACAAATCTGTCGAGTGCTCCAAGGCGTGACAATGCAGGATCTGATAGGCCGAATTGATGAGTCTGCCGAAGAATCGCTACATTATGGTTGTATAGAGTACGGAGCCGTCTCCCTGCCGTGCACATGTTCGTTCTGCTAGAGATCGGTTTAGGCGACCCCTTTGCATCGCGCGAGGGAGATGTCGAAACGCCGCTTTCTGGGCTGTCGAAAACAGGTTCCGGCGTGAAAGCGCCAGCCAGGTATAGGCCTCCTGCATGTTTGCAAACAAACGAGGTGGCGCTGCAGTAGCTAGCGGGCTCGTGGTAGGCAAAAGGTCGGGGAGAGGCGTCGCGGAGAGGTGTTGAGCGCGAGTTTTCAAGGGTTGTAGGCGCGTTTCCGGTTTCTGCGAATCACAGCTATGGTTGATGCTTGCAACTTAGTAATTTCTCGAAGTACACGAGCTCGCGTTGGCCACGTGTGGGGTATTCAGAGAAATAGTTTGCCACTGTATATTGTATATATGGTTAGTAGTAAACATGTATAAAGCGTTTCTGCCGTTGATTTATACGCTGTAGGCATTGAATAAAATAAGTTTTGACACTCTGCATTAGCCGGAATGATTTTACTTCGGGCCAGTAGTGAGGGGAAGTGCGTGCGCTCACCGTCTGTTGACACATGTGTCGCGCTGTGCGAAAAGTGGGGACAGCGTCGTGTCCCCGATCTCCTCTGTCTCGCTTAATCGCTGTTTTTAGCCGCATTACCACGCACCAGCCAGGCCGACTTGTCCCCCTGTTAAACTGTGCGATTTGGTGAAAAATTTTGATTTCTGGAATTACTTTCTTTCCTAGCCCTGGAGTCTTGTTTCGTGACGAAAAATTATAGCAAAATATTCAGTACAAACTTATAAACTACTCTTTTTTGATGTGTGGTCGTCGAAAATTGTGAGGTAATTTCTTTGATTTCTTTGAGGCTTTCTTTGAGTTCAGTGTCACATTTATTTGACCAAAGCGAAAGCAAAGAGGCCATAAATGAAGGAATAAACTTTAAGGTTTGTTTTCTGACCTTTAACATTTTCTGCGATTGGCATCACTCACCTTCGTAATTCCGTAACGCATGAAAATAAATGATCCCATTTGTCGCAAACTTTTCCTGAGACGTTGAGGAGCGTATTAAATCTCCCGATTTTTTTTCCTACACGTGCAGTACTATGTTAGTTATTCTTTCTAAGAAACGTTTTCATGTAACTCTGCATGCATAAGTACTGATCATCTAGAAAAAGAACTAATCGCGTCATCATACAGAACAGGGCTTTGTGTACATGCTGGCATAAAAAAAATGCGCACTATCTACTCAATTATTTAAGACCTTGGGGTGACCTGACGAGGGTGTTAATTACAATTAGCCAGAACTGCACCAGTTATAGCTAAAAATAAAAGGCATTACTGAAATTGGCGTAGCAATTTCATATTTGCACCAAGGTTTGTTACATATCGCATGCATGAATAACGAAAACACTTTCCATTGCCGCGTCCCCTCTCAATCTCGCCATGTGTCTGTCAGTAGCGCGTCTGCGGCTGCTTCTTTCCAAACAAGCTTCGCGATCATGTACTAATTCATGAAACATGACACATGCATGATGCAATGAAAAAGCATTTGGCGTTTAGCACACTTAAGGTACGCTATTCTAAGCGCGCCAACGCGACCGCGCAAGATTGACACAACTTATCAGACTTCTTTCTACTCGAATCAAATAATTACGTCGTTATATCAAGAAACGGTTTAAAGTACATATTAAATGCCATAAAACGCGCCATTAAAATATGATGTGCTTTTAACAAAAGTACGCTTTCCTTGGGGGCGAGTGAACCTGCCGGCGCCCCGTGCACACCGGCTCAAGGTGATAAATACGTGTGCAGCTACATATGTGCTTTTTTTTCCCTGCGCAATCATGAGCCTACTATCTTGTTGTTCAGGTGAATGAACGTAGTAACTTGCATGCTATTAAGTACATACAATGGCAGTGCCGATCGACTCCCAGACTTCGCGCTATACTACCGTGTCCCAATGCATGTTAGCCAGTTTCCTAATGCGGTGTTTATGTGCGAGAAACCTATCGAGGCTAATTTAAATTTCCTTTTATGCTACTACGCGGATCCAACAGTGACGAAGCTGGTCAATACATGCTGCTTCTGCAGTGCACAGGCTTGATGCAGCCGCCGGCAGATGCGGTAAGCACGGGCAGGCGAACCTCTTTTGCCTGCCATGCGAAAGCCGCTGCTGACATCAGCGCCACCGCATCTTCGTGACGTCGCGGGGTGAAGGAGGTCTATACCCAGAACAGTCCAGCGAGCACTATGGCGACGCTGTTGTTGTTGGTGACTGACATATACCCACACGAGAGGGACAGGCCACGAAAGGAATTCAGTCTGGTATTACCGGGCAGGCTTTAGGCAGAGAAAAGAAAACAGTTAAAAAAGGAGCAGCGATTCCAGTACAAATAAATACAAAAAACATAACATGAGCTTAGATTGACAGAAAAAACGACGAGTAAAGAAAATAAGCATAACACACACACAAGTTCAGCGTGATCGGCGCCCCTGTAGCAGGTAATCATTCCAGGGGAAGAAAAATGAACTCGTGACCCGCCGCGGTGGCTCAGTGGATAGTGCGCTCGGCTACTGATCCGGAGTTCCCGGGTTCGAACCCGAACGTGGCGGCTGCGTTTCGATGGAGGCGAAACGCTAAGGCGCCCGTGTGCTGTGCAATGTCAGTGCACGTTAACGATCCCCAGCTGGTCGAAATTATTCCGAAGCCCTCCACTACGGCACCTCTTTCTTCCTTTCTAATCTCAGTCCCTCCTTTATCCCTTCCCCTACGACACGGTTCAGGTGTCGGCCGATATGTGAGACAGATCCTGCGCAATTTCCTTTCCCCAAAAACTAATTTTCAGAGAAAGCATTTTTGAAAAAAGTATCCTCAAGGAAACTTTTCGGAAGGAGGCAAATCGGCGGCAAGAAAGGAGGAAACGGTCCAAAGTTTCAGGTTCATTGCAGAAAGAACACCCAGATCTATGAAGGTAGAATTTTTAGGAAGGAATGTCTTATCGGAAGCTGGTCAGATCATCTCACACCAGTGATGAGAAAGGCACTGACTCGAAATTTCACCTGCACTTTAAACACCGAATTTCTTGGAAGGGGAAGGGCTCCCAGCCATAATGGAAAGCTAGTTCAGTACAGGCCTGCTCAAGAAAGAAGACGCGAGCAAGTCCGTCATCTCATTCATGTGAATTTTCCCGGTTTGGAGATGTCAGGGCTGTACAATGTGAAAGGGGATCAGACTTAACAATGACGCTACACTGCTCAGCAGATAACTCTCTGATGACCATGCAGAACATGGCCAGAAATTCTGCGACAGAAACTGCGCTGTAATCGGAAAGCCGAAGAGCGGAAGCCCAGTCAGGATAGGATGAATAAATGTTTCGGCCGGCCTTTTCTTTGCACTTTACATTGCGATGGGTACTGCCCTGTGGTCCTGTAAGATGCTATACAATCTAAACATGAATAAGCGAGTAAAACGGATCTGTCCTCTAGTGCATACCCTTATAAAGGGGGGGGGGGGGAGTAGCCGAGCCCACAAGCACGCAACGCTTGCTCCAGCTCGGGCTTCACAACACGTTTACCGAAATCGCCGAGGCGCAGCGCACTTCACAACTAGAAAGATTAGCGGGCACGAGAGCAGGACGCCAGATCATAGAAAGTGTCAGCATGCGTTACCATGCACAAGGCCAGAAAGTCGCTGTTCCGGACGCGATCAGACAAACCCTAAGAGTCGACCCGATTCCACGAAACGTCCACCCAGAACACAACCGGGGAAGAAGAGTGGCCAGGGCCATAGCTTTCCTACACAGCCACGGAGACGAAACGGGGACAAGGTACGTTGACGCCGCGGAATGCGCAGAACGCTCGCGATTCGCGGTTGCGGTCGTCGATTCCAGTGGCGAAACGCGCATAACGGCAAGTGTAGCGTGCGAGCGTGCGAGCGCGCAGAAGAAGCGGAGGAAGCGGCGGTGGCCCTCGCCCTCACGGATCCGACGTGCACCACAGTTCTCTGCGACTCGCGACAAACGGTCAAATACTTCGCCAAAGGATGGGTCTCACAGACAGCGGCCCGAACCCTGAGCAATCGAAAATTCCAGTTGGAGGAAGCTTTTCAAACCTGAATCTAGTGGTTCCCGGCGCACATGGGAGCAGTATCGAACACATATCGCAACCGAAACGAGACGGCACACGCCAAGGCGCGCGAGCTCGCGAACCACGCCGGCGACCGTCGTCCATGGGGCAGCACCAAAGACTGTTTGACCACATACAACGAAATTACCAAGGCCCTCTGCCTAGCCCGCCGAACATTCCCTCCGCCCAATGACAAGCTGGACAGGGCGGACGCGGTGGCCCTCAGACAACTGCAGACGCTCACGTACCCAACTCGGCACAATTCCAGACTCTACCCCGGAACATACCCGGCGAATGTATGCAAGGTCTGCCACACTGCTATAGTAACTTTACCCCACATGCTCTGGGACTGTAGCAAAAACCCTGACGGTGCTAACTCCGGAACCCTCCCGCCGCGGTGGGCCGCTGCTTTGCGCAGCCCCAGTCTCGGTGACCAACTCTGGGCCGTCCAGCAGGCCCGCGAGGCGACGGCGAGGCAACACCTCGACGTCCGCATGTGGAAGACCTAAGGCCCCGTCGACGAAAACCCTGCAGGACTTTTGAATAAAGTTTTTACCAGACAAAGAGAACAACTTACTCCCTTTCTACTCCTTTCTGTTTAGAGTGTAGCCAAGGTAGGCACAGTAAGTGACTTTGCATGGTTGGGGGATATGTTGTCAAAAAACATTGGCTGTTGTTTAGCTCTGGTTAACCCTAGTTGAAGTGCGAAAGCTTCGTTTCGTCGGCACGTCGTCTACGCAGCGTCTCATTCTGACCCTTTCAAGAACTCAGACCGGCCTCTTCCGCAGTTGAAGAGTCAGTCCGGGACGTGGCATGACTTTTATTAGGCGCATCATCGTTACGACGCTTCTCGAGCCGAGCCGTGCGGCGCGTTCTTCTGGTATCTCTTAAGAGCGTTCTCTTCCTCGCTTCGTTCTGTCGTTGCTGCGTCTCATTCGTGCTCTCCAGGACTAAAATACTCTGTGGCGAAGCGCATATATATATATATATATATATATATATATATATATATATATATATATATATATATATATATATATATATATATATATATATATATATATATATATATATATATATATATATATATACCCCGCGAGGCGACACCTCCTCTCCCTCTACCCCAGCGGAGCACATCTGGTGGAGCGGGCGGCGACGGGAGCGGCGTCGACGGCGGCGCCATCTGCTGGAGCGCAGCTGCGGTGTTGCTAGGTAACGGCGGCTCAAGGTCGTTCGTCGGACACCGCATGCGGCATGCAGTTTATATGTGCGGCTGCCTACATACGGCATACGGCACGACGAGCCGAAATGGCTCGCTGGCTGGCGTAGTACAGCTTTCGCTTTAAAACAAGTTAAAATCAGATGAGAAGATGCTGGGCGGAACACACAGCGACGCAGGTTAATAATTGTTTTTTTTTGGGGGGGGGAGGAAATGGCGCAGTATCTGTCTCATATATCGTTGGACACCTGAACCGCGCCGTAAGGGAAGGGATAAGGAAGGGAGTGAAAGAAGAAAGGAAGAAGGAGATGCCGTAGTGGAGGGCTCCGAAATAATTTCGACCACCTGGGGATCTTTAACGTGCACTGACATTGCACAGCACACGGGCGCCTTAGCATTTTTCCTCCATAAAAATGGGAACTCCGGATCAGTAGTCGAGCACCCTAACCACTGAGCCACCGCGGCGGGGCGCGACGCAGGTTCTCGTACACCTTTTGTGGCTGACACGACGCAGCGAACACAAGGCGACCTCCCATTTACGCACGATATGCAAGTAATGGACGGGTTGTAGAAGTCACCATTACTTGAGGGAATAAACCTTAGCGATCGGCTCCTGCACGCACGAGATATGGACACCGGTTGAGCAAAAGGAAAAAAGTATCGAACACTTGCTGACGTTTTGTGAGAAGGAAATACACACCTACAGCTCGAAATCCACCTCCACCGTGGAACCTTACGGCTGGGGACGTGGCCCTGTTAAATAACGGCACCGTACTCTATGTACTATAAAACGCCGTCGCGCATAAAAAGAGGAAAGCAGCTACTTTTCTCTCTTAAACAGGCGTTTACTTCGTATTCATGTAAACGCGACAATAGACATGCACCTACCTTCGGCGACCTGCTCCGACCTCTAATCCACTACGGCCAGAGGGGGGGGGGGGGAGCTCCGCAGGAAAAATCCACCGCTGCGGAACCTTACGGCTGGGGACGTGGCCCTGTAAAAGAACGGTGCCGTGTTCACTATGGACAATAAAAAGTCTGTACGAGCACAAAAAGAGTAAAGCAGCTACTGTACACCCTTAAGCAGGCGTTTACTCCGCCTAATACCGCCAGAGGGGAGAAATACCGTGTTCACTCCTGCTTCGGCAGAGAGTAGATTTAAATAAGGACCCTCCTGGCACTCGGAGGGTACATAGTGTCAGTCTCACATCTCGCCGTGAACCTCCTTGCTTTCACGCTCTCTCCTTAATTTACCCCTCCCTCTGCGTGTGTGATTGGCAGAGCACGCGTGTACGTGATGCATCGCACAGCTAGCGGCCTGTTTCACATTTAGCACCAGAAAAGGACGAACGCTTCCAGCGCACGCGTGAAACAGTCGCGTCGATTGCGCCAGCGATTTGCGCAGTTATTACCGAGTGACTTGAATACAGTTTTACATTAAAAACTGATATCACAATTGTAGCACTAAAGAGTGAGGAAAGTTCGCGTCTTTTAAATACGTCGAGGAGTTCTGGTCCTCATGGGGGGCGCTCATAAGCAGTGATGGACATGTTCTAGGAGAAAGCCGAAAAAGGTGAACGTCGCTACTTTCTCAGTATCCCTATAATCAACGAAACTACATTCACAGCAGAACAAAGGCCATATGTCTCTCTAATTAATGTCGTCCTGAAGCAGTTGTGGGCACCTTACCACCGAAAAATTCCTGATTTCAACCGCAAACCTAACTTTCTGCCGCCTTCTGCTACGCCTGCCTTCTCTTGGAAATCATTCTTTTACCATACCGGGCCATCGGTTATCTTCTCTTCGCATTACATTCCCCGCCCATTCCTTCTTGATTTCGACAAGGATGAAAATAACTGGAGTCTGTTCTCTCACCCATTCTGCCCTATACCTGCCTTTTCACGTTGTACCAATCTTCTTGTCATAGGTCGCTGCGCTGCCGTTATTTCAAATCTTTTCGTAAGTTTCCACCCCGGATGCGTGTACTGGCAGCGTCCTTCATCAACTCTCTTACTTGCAAGATACAACTGCTATATACTATCCTTTAATGACCCGGGAGCACCTGCCAAATACACTCCACCCCGTTCTAATTCCCCTACCCGAAGGAGGATCTAGAAAATCCAGTAACTGGTAACCTGAGAGTGACCACCATACGCTCTTAGAAAAAAGGTAGTAGTGCTTAATAACTTTGGGGTAGTAACTCGTTGCCACGTATGTTACTACCCTGTTAGTAAACTGGAAGATTAGTTACAGTTACTAATCCATTGAGTTGGTAACGGCTGCTACCCGCAGTTAGTAACGGGAAGCTTGTAGTATTTACTAAGAAAATGAATAGAAACTTTCGCATATGTTTCTTAATTTGTGCATACTGAAAAAAAAAGCTACATAGTCAGTTTGACTAAACCCCGAAACCAATCAGAGCTGTCAGAGCGTGCTCGCCGTAAATCACACACTTGGGTTTAGGCTCATAGCGCACTACATGTACAAATTATGCGAGGTGATGGCATCAACTTTACCGGGCACAAACAGAGGTTCAGAATGCAAGAAAAACAGAAACAAAAAAGAATCACACACGCGCACTGGGCTTGCACAGGTAAATCTTTCTCAGTCTTATAGAATCCGTAAATCTGACTCTCAATTACGGGCTAGTGGCTCTTACCCGTTGAGCTAAAAAACCAGCGTTAATTATGAAGTTGAGATCGTAGAAGCAGCTTAGTCTAACTAACCGCACGCCCCTGCAGAAATGTTTAATGAAAAAACCAACTTATTTGCACGACAGTCTGCATAAGTCATATTCTTTGAGTTTATTTTATGGCTAAAGGAGCGGTTATCAACTGGGTAGTTACTCGCGATCAGAGTTAGTAAGAAGGTAGCAAGGGCTACGTTTACTAACTCTACCTTGAAGAGGGTAGTAAATAGTAAAACGCAGTCCGAGTTAGTAACTGCTGCACTTACTACCTTTTTACTACCCTTTTACTAACTTCTTTTTTTAAGAGTGTGTGCCTAGGTAGTATCAGGCAGTGAAAAGTTAGTAACGATGCAGTTACTAACATTTTGCTTGCAGTTGTTAACAATGTACTAAATTTGATTTAATGGTGTAGGAGGTGTTAACGTGATGTCACGGGCGCCATTTTTCTGTCCAGCGGTTAACTTCGTAAGTGCAGGCTGGGCAGGACAGTACAAATACCTCATTACATGTCTAACTGCAAGTTTCATTAGGTAGCGCTATAGCTGTGTCGAAAGAGGCGCGAGTCAGGGCAAAAACTTGAACATCTGTTGGACTGCACCATGCATAGAAGCTTCGCGTGACAAACGCGCAAGCCATTCTGCACTGAATCGTGGTGCCTTGCAAAAAAAATCAGAAAATAAACACCCTTGTACTACGCTGTTGTCAAGACGTCACACAGCACACTGGCACCTTTTCCGTTTTGCCTCCATCGGAACACGGACGCCGCGGCCGGCATTGAACCTTGGATCTTGGGCATTGTATACGTGAGCAAGTGGTACACCTGCACCTTTTTTCATGTTGATTACACATGGGCTAAAGAGCAGGCCATATAGAATCACTGAGCGCTACGGACGCAGAAATTCAGTGTGCACAATTTGCGCGCAGTGGTTTCACGAGTTGAGAAACGTGGCTCACTGGGCATGACGCGTTTTTTTTTAGTTTCGTTCACAAATTAAGCCCTCTCACGCAATTACATCGTTTTTAATCGAATCAGTCACACAAAACCTGTTTCAAACACAGCATTTCCTTTTGCTCTCATTGTCCCTACATTTTTGAAGCGAAAAGCTTCACTACGCTAGTCAACACCGCGCTTCGCGCGAGCCGGCGTATGTCGGAGCGCGAGTGACGTCACGCAAGGCGCAAGTGGCCGCCGCCGACTCCGTCGCCTTTTCTCTCTCGCTTCCTAGTCACACCGAGCCACAGGTGTTCCGCTACTGCTCAGCGCCGCGCCTTTGCTCAAAATGCAACTTTTAGTTTTCATTTTTCTCGTCCTTTTTTCCTCCCTCCTTTATCCCTTCCCTCACGGCACGGTTCGGGTGTCAACCGAGATATGTGAGACCGTTACTGTGCCATTTCTTTTCCTCAAAAACCAAACAAAACAAGTGAGCCTACGCCGTTCATAAAATTCATTTGCGTTGACAACTTTGCAAAGGCTGTTCATTTTCACGAAAGGAAAGGCGCACAACCAGCTCCGTGTGTCAGTGGAGACTTCAATCTCGCTTTCATGTACATGGCGTTGGTGTCAAAAACCTGCTTTGATGGCGTTCCGCTCACTGGATAGGCAGTGCGCCCTCCCTGCAACCCTGGGAGGTCGCATGCAGTTAATGGTTGATCGCGAGAGATTGGTCACCAAATGAACGCTGCGGCCCAGGTATTGCTGCAGTGCCGAATGTCAGCACAGCGCTGTCAGTGCTAATTCATTAATTCCGCATCTTTCTCTCACCACGAATCAATGCATGAATGAGGCGTCCACATATCCAGTGAGCTAGTTATGCGACCTTCCTTTGCTCAAAGCGATCGCCATCTAGAACAATATCAACGCCAACGCCAATGAACACTATGAACGCCGATATCTTTCGCTTTGAGTATGCTGGATTAGCTGAGCTAATACCCATCATTTTTTTTCTTCTAAGCGAAAGCTTTATTGGCCGCAGGTTGAGCAGTTTTGCGCGATTCCTTTAGAGCCGTGCTGCGCATACTCGAGGAGTAGTGACGACCCACTGCCCATTTCTCTCTCTCGCTTCCTTGTCACAACTGCGCATTCACCACTAGTAGCACCGAGCCACAGGTGTTCCCCGACTGCACAGCGCCGCGCCTTTCCTCAACATGTAACTTTCAATTTTCAGTTTTCTCTTTCTTCTTTCCCTCCCCCTTTGATCCCTTCCTTTACGGCGCGGTTCGGGTGTCCACCGAGATATGTGAGGCGGTTATTGAGCTTTGCGCACTCGCCGCGTCATCTGGCATAAAGTCACACCGCGCCGCGCGGCTCGCCGCCGCCGCCGCCGTTTGGTATGACTCAATGAAAGGAGCCTAATAAAATTGGTGCAAGCATACATAATCAGTCGACTCAGCTACGCTACACCATACCTTAACATCCGGGCCCCAGAAAGAGATAAGTTGAACTCAATAATTAGGAGGTGCTAGAAACGAGCATTAGGAATACCCATAAGCACCTCAACGGAAAGACTCCTAGCTATGGGGATACACAACACGCGGAAGGAAACGGCCGAGGCGGTCAGAACAGCTCAGCAGGAAAGACTTAGCCAGACTTATACAGGCAGAGCCATTTTAGGCATGGTAGGATTGCAGGCAGACAGAGGCATGCAGCAAAAACAAGACATCCCGAAGGATGTCAGGGAACATCTCAGAATAGACCCACTTCCGAGAAACATGCACCCCACCTTCAACAGTGAGAGGAGGGAAAAGAGAACCGAAGCCCTCATGAGACGCTTCAACGAAATGATTAAGGAGACGGTAGCATACACGGATGCGGCGAGCGGTAGACTGGGAGCAGCTGTAGCCTCAGTGGTGGATGGCAAGGGTACAGCAATATCAGCAGCTACGATACGCAGCCGCAATTCGGAAGTAACAGAAGAGGTAGCAATAGCGCTTGCTTGCGTGGGAACAGAGGCAAACTATATAATAAGTGACAGTAAAACAGCCATCTACCATTATGGAAGAGGTAGAGTCGCATCAGAAGCGGTGCGGATTCCAACGGGGAAAAAGATGAATAGAAAAATTAGCCTAATACGGGCACCAGCTCATACGTCAGTACCAGGCAATGAAGCGGCGCACCTTCTAGCTCGCGATCTCTACCTCCGAGCAGAAGCGGAACCGCCAGATTGCAAGAAACTAGACCAGAGACTACAAACATACACAGAAATCATAGAGAATTACAGACTGCAGAGAAGAACTGTCCCTCCTCCGGACAAGGAGCTCGGGAACAGAGAGGCAGTAACCTGGAGAAGGCTACAGGCCGGAAATTTCATAAACCCGGTATGGGCGTCACACGTCCTACAAGACGAGGACATAGAAGATAAATGTAAAAAATGTGGAGAGAGGGGGACCCTCGACCATATAATTTGGCAGTGTGTACGCTCCCCAGGGGTGAGGGAAGGAATAGATAGTAGAGAAGCCTGGGAAACCCTTCTGCAAAGCGCGGACCCCGCGACCCAGAAGAAAGCCATCCATCTGGAGGCAGAGGCCGCGAAGAGCCAACAACTCTTTGCCTGCATCTAGTCGCGGAGGCCCTGGCCTCTGCCCCTAGGCCTGCGCGCCATGGGTAGGGAGTAGAGGGCCTCCATTTCTGATGGAAATAAAAGTTTTTCGAACTGGAACTCGTCGTTGCGCTCGCCTCCGCTCGCTTCGCCAGCTGCGTCGCGTGCCTGATAACATGTCGCAGGATTGAAAACGAGAGCTCGCGTGCGCCGCAACCACATTGTGCCGTCTTAATGCGATAACAACATAGCTACACAATCAGACTAGCCTGGACTTGTAATCAAGATTAACCAACGCTAACATGCCATGCCTTACCTTTCGCTAAGTATATCCTGGCATAGCCGAGCTAAACCAACTAAGCCGCAGCGTTCATTGCGTGACAACCTCACGCGATCAACCATTAATTTAACCGCCACCTGCCAGTGTAGGCGCGTTGCCTGTCTAGTGTGCTGAACGCACTCAACGTTACAGGCCAAGCCGCGTCTACTTGCCCGATATACTGCAGCTTTCGCTCTCTAACTATATTCAGCAGTAGTTGAACCGCAGCTAATATTTTTATCATTAGGAATTCTGTTGTATTTGTGTTTATTTTTCGTTTCTTGTTATTTTTCATTTATTTTGTTTTATTTTTGTACTAAGTAAGCCATCTCACGCATTTACATCGTTTTTCATCGAATCGGTCGCACAAAACCTGCCTCAAAGAAATCATTTATTTTCATCATTTTAATTAACTAATAATTCATCAACCAAACTTTTCCCATTTCTAGATCTACACACGCACTATAACACAATCTAACTTTTGCTCACTAATCTCCACAGAACGACATAATTGTGCGGACAAAATTGGCGGTTACTTTTTGCTGACACGACATAACAATTATTGCTTTCGAATTAATAAGGGTCGTGACAACGCGGTGCGCTGAGGCTGTTAGCAGACGCGAGCAGACAGCGCTGCTTGCTCCTTTCACATGACTTGCAGGCCTCAGAAGCCAATGAAAAGGCACCAGAAACGGTGGCTCAATGATTAGGGCACTCGGCCGAAGTATCCAGGAACCTGCACCAAGTTCTTCGAGCACAGTGTGTGCATTGCATCGCCTGAGGTTCCGATAAGTTCAGCATTACTACGGCAACAGCCATTGCCGGTATCCCCCCCCCCCCCGAGCTCGGGGTCTGGGAAAGGCCGATGAGTGAACTCTGAGGCGCCTGCAAACACACACGTTGTTGCGCCCAACAACTGCAAAATATTTTGATCCGAAAGTGAGCGGGCGACGCACAGTAGTTGGTGGCGTCCACCTATTACCCCGCCGCGGTGGCTTAGTGATTAGGCGCTCTGCTACTGATCTGGAGTTCCTGGGTTCAAACCCGACCGCGGAGGCTGCGTTTCGATAGAGGCGAGACGCCAAGAAGCCCGTGTGCTGTGCGATGTCAGTGCACGTTAAAGATACCCAGGTCGTCGAAATTATTCCGGAGCCCTCTACTGCGGCCCCACTTTCTTCCTTTCTTCTCTCACTACCACCTTACTCTCTTCCCTTACGGCACGGTTAAGGTGTCCGCCGATATGTGAGACTTATGCTGCGCCATTTCTTTTCCCCCAAAATCAATTTTTTTTCATTGTGGCGCCCACCTACAAATTGAGGAAGTTATGCGCCTCTTTTCTCAAAAGCATATACTGCAAAATCCACGAACGCTATCACCTTGCAATGCCGTTCCGTGGACACCCTGGCAGCGCTGCAACACGCTGTCGCGCTCCACTCTTAAAGGCAAAGCTTAAGCGTCCCTCCAATTTGTTCGCGTTCCGCCTCCATCGAAAAGCGGCCGTCATGGTTTGGGGGCTCGGGTACTGAGCCCGAGTTCCGAGTTTGAACTCGGGCGTGGTGGTCATCAGGCGCCAGCAAACACTTCGGAACGCGAACGAAACGCTTCCGGCGTGCTCAGTCCTTCTGGATAGCCACAGTCAAAAGCCACCGCGCGGCAACGCAAGTATGGTTTGCGCTAACATATTCATCATCATCTCGCAATTCGTCACACGAATTAAATGGCTGTGCGTTTGCCAATGCTATTGGCGCCCTCGTTCTTAACAGGCCTCACCTGGTGTGCTTGACGCGACCGGATAGAAAACGAACATGAAAATAAATTCAGGCGCCAACATGGCGAGGACTTCGGTTGAAGCGACGCAGGCGTCATAGGCAACCATTGCTGCCACGTGAGTGCTTAATAATAAAGTAGCGCAACCAGTGCATAGAGGCTGGTAGTGACACTACCTGCTGCGTATACGGGGCAACAAAATACGGCAAAGTACGCACCCATAACAGAATAGGAGTGAAAGAATTTAAAAGAAGAAAAAGGTCCCGTAGTGGATGTCACCAGAAAAATTTCGGCCACAGGGGGACCTTAAAATGCACTGAAATCGGACAAGTGTCCTTACTTGCACACTCAGACCATCACACGATACACAGAAGCCGCTGCCCTACAGGCCCCAGTAAGGTAAAGCCCCCAATTAACTAGCTTATAAACTAGTTTTTTGAGCGGCTTTACAGTAAGGTGCCTCGGTGTAGTGCACCGCCCGCATCGAGGCACCCTAGACCTGAGTAGGGTAGAGCCGATTACGGAGGTCCTTCAGCAAACTCTACAGCTCTGCCAGGACGCGTACACCTGAAAAGCGATGTGCGCCTCAAAAACGCATTTCTAAAAAAATGAATGGTCTGCTAGGTTCCCGGGACGCTTCTTAGCAAGATCTTTTGACGTGTGGCGCGCTGCTCACACGACGACAATGAATTTACTACTCTGGACAGATGGATCGACTCCATCCCGCACTTGCATGCCTTATCAGGCAGAAACGCGGCACTCTCTCTGCGTACATGGTGCAGCGCGGTCCTAAAAGCAGTACCAAAGCACCGAACACGTACGATACAAAAGCGGCCACTTACCAGCGAGCAACGCAACGAACCACATCCGCGACAGACGCTCCTCGATGCACGGCTACTGCAACATGTTCTGCGACGGTGTGGCCTCTCGTCTTCGTAGACAGCTACTGCAACGCGCACTGCAATACAGACTGCAGAAAAAAAAGAAGCCAATGTGGCCTTGTTCTATTGGTTTTTCCAGCTTTCGCTCTCTCCCAAGCATCGCTCGCATGCCCCAATACGGCGCACACACGAACGCCGCACGTGACCTCACGACACCGACTGATCCTATCAGACGACACTGCGCTGCGCGTTCCCGCCCCGCTCTCTCTCTGTTGAAGCAAAGAAAAAAGGAAGAAACCATAAGCAAAACATTGTTAATTGTAAATTGGTTTTTGAGGAAATGATGCGGCGCAGTAATTGTCTCGCATATCTCAGTGGACACCCGAACCGCACCCTAAGGGAAGGAAGGAAGGTGGGAGTGAAAGAAGAAAGAGAGAAAGAGGTGCTGTAGTGGAGGACTCCGGAAAAAAATGAAAATTGGTTTTTGGGAATCCGTTACTGCTGCTAGAAAGGCGCGCGCTGCGTCTCTGCCTAGCTCTCCCTCAATCAGTCTCCACCGCAGTTCTGTACTTGGAAGCTCGTATTCCCGATCTTAACTTTCGTTTTCACCTGTTAACTGTCAGGACTTTTTTGCGGGGATTTGAGTCGCCTCCTGGTGTAGCTACTATTTTCGTCTCCCACCCAGCCCTTTCTCTCACTCCTCATTGGCCAAGGGTGGGCCTACCTCAGGTTGTATTTACTCAGAATCTTTTATCCAATATTGGTGTGGATCTCAGTTTTGTATGCAGAGTTTGTTGGGCAGAATCCCCTGTGGATATTACTTTGGATTTTATTTTCCCACCAAATGCCAAGCATCTACCTGCAGGGATATTAACTGGAATCCTCTTGGATAACCTTGGCCAGTACCCGCAGCATACTGTAATTGATAAAGATGCGTCTGGGGTCGCCAGGAAGGCAGGGGTTGGTATTTTCTCAGAGTCTCTCTCGTGGAGCTTTTCGGTCACAGTCCCGGATTACACAACCATATTTCTAGCAGAGTTTATGGTCCTGGGGCTAGCCGCTTTGGCAATTCCCACAACTGTTTCTCAGGTGATATTCCTCTCAGATTGTCTCTGTATTGCTGGCGCTGGAGTCCACGCGAGACGCTTTTTTGAGACGCTCACTAAACTTTTTGATTCCTGGATGGATGAAAGAGGTGCGCTTCGTTTGGATACCAGGCCTCTGGGGTATTTTACAAAATGAAGCAGCAGACTTTTTGGCAAAAGCAGCTCTAAATGCACCAGTTGCCAGTAGCGTTCCTAATCTTGTTCCTTTTGAAATCACTCGATTTCAGCGTTTTCAGTTTATAACCGCCGCATGTAACGATACCTTACTCTCTACCGTCGACTACCAACATCTCATGTACCCATGGAAGACTCACGTGTGTAAAACCCGGCAGTGTGAGGTAACGATGACACTCATGCGGTACAGGATTCCCCGCTTAAATCTGTACTTATGTAGATGCGGGTTCAGTCCCACAAACCTTTGTGCGGCTTGTGGTGAAATAGAGACATTGGAGCATTTCTTGCTCTCTTGCCGGAGGTTTGCACACCAGAGGAGAACACACCTAGAAATTCCCATTACAAAATTGGGTCTCACCTTGTCGGTTTCTCTACTCCTCTCTTTCGACAGGGGTTTTGCATTGCATCAAGTTTGCCAATACCTCCACAATTATATAACAGCTATCGGCAGATTCCCTTGCTAATTGTTTAAAAAATTTCCGCATTCAAAAAAGCGTTTGGGTATTTTCATGTCCTTAATTATTTAATTCTCAGATATTCTCTCCCGATATTTTGTTTCTTCTTTTTTTAAGTTACTCTGAAATTTCACCCAAGGCACAATCCTTAGCTTTACTCCGGTTTTTCCTATTCTATGCGGTCGCCCCACTGAACCCTGGCCAGTTCGCCGTCTTGGGTATGTGTCATGTGACCAAGGCAACAACAACAACAGCAACAGCAGCAGCAGGCTGACTACGCACACTGCAGGACAAAGGCCTCTCCCTTGTGAACCTGAAGGCCATTGGCTGACAGGCGCTTTTATTAGTACTTATGCAACTGTCTCAAATTAAGCCTGTCCTGTGCCATCCGCAGCCACTTTCCGATGCAAAATTTAATGCGCCCACAACTCTCTCAGGTTTTCCATGACCTCGGCGCGACCGCCTCAAATCGAGCTCCCTCCAATCTGCCCCAACAGGCTGGAAACTTTGCACATTGCCCAAAAATATCTTCAAGATCGTTCCCGCCTAGTTCCCAGCTTTCACCCAACGCCCATATTTTGGTAATCGGACCGTTTTTAAGCACTGAACGATCCCTTGAAGATACGAAGTGGCACCCGCCACGGTAAGCCTACCGCCGACGCCGCGTCCGCCACGCCACATCCTGTGCAGGCGATCGAAGTCACCGAAGAAGGCGTTACGCTGGTCACGATTCTGGCCTCACCACAAGCCTTGCCAGCTCCCGTATTGCAAGCTACCCAACATGTCTCCACTTCAAAACGTAGAAGACCCCATTTCATTCAGCACGGTTATGTACGGCCGTAGAACCCGCAAGCTTCCCGAACCAACCCGCCATCGACACACGCTCATCTCAGTTGGCTTTCACCTCCCTGCCTCACTCGCGTCTGCATCGGTGAGTCATATCTTCGACCTTATGACGTCCACCGCCCACCTCACTGACCACGCACGCGCTGAAATCACTGCATAACCGAGAGGACAAAAGACTTCTAATTATTCGGACAAACTCCAACGACACTGTGAAACGCCTTCTCAATGTTTCATGAGTCCCCGGCGTCTCAGCGTCCTTCGACGTCTAATCGGGCCCCGGCGTCTCATCTTAAAACGGCTTCTCATCGGAAACTGGCATTTCATCGCTTTCTAACTCGAATCCTCACCACCTAATCCCGTACGAACGCACAGCCGTTAACGCTGCCTGAGGAATGTTCCGGATTGACCGCACCATGCCCTGTCCTAACTCCTGGCCGGCATCCCTTCTCGCACCAATACCATCATCGGCGTACGGATGATGAGAACCACGAACACCGTCCTTGTTTCTTTTGAGGGCCGCACCGTCCCAGGAACAATCTATTTCGAACAAATAGCGTAACGCCGCTACCCACACCGTCCTCGTGCATTTTGCTGCCTTCGCTGACTTCAGCATGGGCACAGGAAGTTTCAGTGCCCTTCCACCCAAGCACACTGCCTTACCTGAACCACCACCTACCCTTCTCCATGCGAACGCTGCCCATCCCTGTGCGCCCTGGTGCCTGCGCTGCCATAAGGACCATGTTAATTACCATCGCCGAGACCTGCCCGGTCCGCAAGCAGCAGGGCCAGGCTCGAGCGCAGCCCTCTACAAAGGCAAGACCTTGGCACAGGACCTGTTAAAACGCCTACCATAAAGGCTGTTTCAGCGAACGTGTTATCTCGACTACTGAGCCGGAGTTCCCGGGTTCGACCCCGACCGCGGCGGCTGCGTTTTTATGGAGGAAAAACGCTAAGGCGCCCGTGTGCTGTGCGATGTCAGTGCACGTTAAAGATCCCCAGGTGGTCGAAATTATTCCGGAGCCCTCCACTACGGCACCTCTTCTTCTTTTCTTCTTTCACTCCCTCCTTTATCCCTTCCCTTACGGCGCGGTTCAGGTGTCCAACGATATATGACACATACTGCGCCATTTCCTTTCCCCAAAAACCAATTATTATTATTAATATTATTATTATTATTATTAACGTGTTATACACACACGTCCGCCCGCCTAACTTTCTGCCGCCGCCTGCTACACTTGCCTTCTCTTGCAATTGGATGTAATTGTCCAACAGATGTAGGGAAGGTTGTAGCCTTCCAACCTAGAAGACAGCCAGGAGTCCCTGGACCTTATCGGCGGCTTCAGCCAGTCGGAAGGTCTTCAGTTGGACCTCTGGATCGGAGCTGGGATGTAAGGTATCCCATTGGTCTAAAAGGTTTACGCTTCTTCCCTCCCTTATGAACGGACAAGTGCAGCAGACTGCACTCTCAATACTGAACAAGAACCGTCAACGTCATTTTTGTCCCGACCCCGCCGCGGTGGCTCAGTGGTTAGGGCGCTCGACTACTGATCCGGAGTTCCCGGGTTCGAACCCGACCGCGGCGGCTGCGTTTTTATGGAGGAAAAACGCTAAGGCGCCCGTGTGCTGTGCGATGTCAGTGCACGTTAAAGATCCCCAGGTGGTCGAAATTATTCCGGAGCCCTCCACTACGGCACCTCCTTCTTCCTTTCTTCTTTCACTCCCTCCCTTATTCCTTCCCTTACGGCGCGGTTCAGGTGTCCAAAGATATATGAGACAGATACTGCGCCATTTCCTTTCCCCAAAAACCAATTATTATTATTATTATTTTTGTCCCCGGCCGCATGGTCAAAATGGGAGGGAATGCCGCTCCTCGCAAGCATGCCCTAGCGCTTATCCGTGTCTCTCCCGCGTCTGATGAGACCGCGGAACACGATCCTCAACCAGAGACCACTTACGAAGAATACCTTGAACACCACAAGTTGGCGAGGCACCCACACCCTCTGCCGCACTTAGACCTAAGCAAGACTGAGGAACACAGACGCAGACACCTTCAAACGAATACCCGTAAATCTAAACCTTTAATAATAATAATTGGTTTTTTGGGGGAAAGGAAATCGCGCATTATCTGTCTCATATATCGTTGGACACCTGAACCGCGCCGTAACGGAAGGGATAAAGGAAGGAGTGAAAGAATAAAGGAAGAGAGAGGTGCCGTAGTGGAGGGCTGCGGAATAATTTCGACCACCTGGGGATCTTTAACGTGCACTGACATCGCACAGCACACGGGCGCCTTAGCGTTTTTCCTCCATAAAAACCGCAGCCGCCGCGGTCGGGTTCGAACCCGGGAACTCCGGATCAGTAGTCGAGCGCCCTAACCACTGAGCCACCGCGGCCTAAACATTTCGTATCCCACACACTATGAATCGTAATGTCCGCACTGTGGAGAAATAGCCTCGGCTTGTCACATGGTGTGGGCTTGCCAACTAAATCCCGCTATCGACAACTATACCAAACCCAGACCCGTGGCAGTGGGAGGCCATACTTCTCAGCGGAGATTCTGATCAGCCACACAGACTGGCGCGCAGGGCCCTCGAGGCAGCGCAAGCCAGTGGACTGTCGGAATAGGGAGCCCATTACTAGCAATAAATAGTTTTCCTCCTCCTCCCTGAGAGGGAGCCCGATGGCATACAGTGTTCCTGTATATGCTCCCGCAGGGAGCAGAGTTGTGCGAAGGTCCGCCATCATATTCCAAGCTGTGCGGGACAGCCACCGCTCGTGCGTGCAGGGGCTGCGTTCATGGGCTCGCTGTGTAGAGCGCTCGGGCTTGTTTTTTTATTTACGTACAAATTACACTCGATCGCAATTTTTAACCATAACGCCAAAAACTCATCTTGGATATGCAGAGGGTGTGCATACAGCAATAATCGCCAAAGGTTAACAGCAAATTGGAGTCCTAAGAAATTCTTTTCTTTTTTTTCTGGAACAAGTAATTTGAGTTGAACAAGCAGTCTCGATTGTTCCCTTTGGAACAGCGTCTGTCCCGTCCTGTCTTCCTCTGTGCGCGTCTTAAGAAAAAAAAGTACAGTGATGAATTTATTTTTTCACACCTAGCACCGCTGCGTGTTCTGTGCGAGTTATGCGCGGAAAATATTAAATCGCATCTCCATTGAATTAAAATGATTCTGCAGCTTGTTACAAGCAAGCAGAGTAAAGCTTGAGTTGAACAGACGAGTCTGGCCTTACGAAAAAATTCCATACT
Source organism: Amblyomma americanum (assembly GCF_052857255.1). Lineage (NCBI taxonomy): Eukaryota > Metazoa > Arthropoda > Arachnida > Ixodida > Ixodidae > Amblyomma > Amblyomma americanum. Next base: position 286,968,460 of record NC_135497.1, read on the forward strand.
CAATTGCTTGCTTAAAACATTTCACAAAATGTACCCCGTTGTTAAATGCCGTGGAATAACGAATCTTTAAAGGTTTTGGTCATAGGGGTTTAACGTCCCAAAGCAACTCAGGCTATGAGAGACGCCGTAGTGAAGGGCTCCAGAAATTTCGACCACCTGGGGTTCTTTAACGTGCAGTGACATTGCACAGTACACGGGCCTCTAGAATTTCGCCTCCATCGAAATTCGACCGCCGCGGCCGGGATCGAACCCGTGTCTTTCAGGTCGGCAGCCGATGGTCATAACCACTCGGACACCGCGGCGGCAATCGTTAAAGGAACTTGAAAGTACTCTTTCTCGTTAATAATATTAGCTTACCTAATTTTTATTTAAAGCATTATCTTTTGATTTGTGTTAAATAGTTATATTTCGTCGCGCTTAACGCGGCCCATTCTTAAAAGCCACTTTAATCTCCGACGCATTTCAGCCGCCGAACTTCCAAATGGCAGTTCGTAAAACGCTTTGCCGTTTCCAGTGCAGTTGCTGCAGTTTGGCGCACTGCACGCAGTAATAGCTGACAACTGCGTGGCTCACTGCCACAGCAGAGCCCCACACCTGACGCCACAGGTGTGCACGGGAAATGTGTGTAATGTATCCGACAGCATGGACTCACGTGAGGCGTCGAGCTGACAAAGGGTCGCTCGGCACTGCACCTGTGAAGTCAGCTGCCCCGCGGAAAATTGAACACCTCACGTCACGAATATCGTGTGACCGCCTATCGGCGAATGTCGTTCGGAGCGGCGAGGGAAAACAGACGCGCAACACTGCTCCCTGCGGGAACATACATAGGAACACTGTTTTCTGATGATGTGATTGAGATGGGAGATAATAATAATATTTGGTTTTTGGAGAAAGGCAATGGCACAGTATCTGTCTCATTTATCGTTTGGACACCTGGACCGCGCCGTGAGGTAAGGGATAAAGGAGGGAGTGAAAGAAGAAAGGAAGAGAGAGGTGCCGTAGTGGTGGGCTCCGGAATAAATGAAAATTGGTTATTGGGAAAGGAAATGGCGCAGCATCTGTCTCACATCTCGGCTGACACTTGAACCGCGCCATAAAGGAAGGGATAAAGGAGGGAGTGAAAGAAGAAGGGAAGAAAGAGGCCCCGTAGTGGAGGGCGCCGCAATAATTTCGACCACCTGTGAGACAGTCGTCATTGCCTTTCCTTAAAACCAAGTCTATTTCAGTGTCCTTCCCTTACGGCGCGATACGGTTGTCCAGACAGATATATGAGACAGGCTTATTTACTTTCCTTGAAACCAAATTTGATATCATTTCGCACCCGTGAGCGAACCTTGGTGAGCCTCTGTGCATTCCAAGAACAGACAGGCTTGACGTCCCGTCTGTTCTCCGCCAGGTAGTTACACGCAATGACCGAACGCTCCGTTACCTTAGACGATTAACTGGACGCCCCACTCCAGTTGTAGTCAACATAGTGCTGTGCGCGTGCGTTTCTATTGCTCCATCATGAAGTAATCGCGCGCACAACCTGGACACATTTCTTATTGTGTAAATAGTTGGTGTATATTACCTCTCTCCCTGTCCTCTCTTCCTGTCCCCTCACCTTTTTCATTTCATTTCTCCATTCTGCCTGCTATCCTTTATTTCCGCTGCCTCAGCTCAGGTGCTTCAGTATCGATGGCAGACGCCGGGGCTAGCAAAAATCTTTTCCTTCCTTTTGTAGCGGGAGCTACACTAGGCTCTCAGTCGAGCATTTCGCGGTACATGCGAGAGGAAAGTTGTGCGCATGCGCCGCTACCATAGCAACCAGAGAGGAGCAGTGGGTGCGCCGCGCGCTTTCCGGTACATGGGAGAGGAAAGTTGTGCGCATGCGCCTTTACCATCGCAACCGGAGAAGCGCATTGGGTGCCCCTCGCGCTTCGTCGCCGCGGCCGCGTGCTCGCTCCACCGTCGAAGGTGAACGTGACGTCAAGCGGATGTGCGCATGCGCCGATACTATCGTAACCAGAGAGACCTCACTGCTGCGCCGCGTCAGTCACCACCGCCTCGCCGCACGCCACTCTATCACCCGAAACGCGCGCCGTCGTATTCGCAGCATTGCGTATAAAAGGCGGATATGTAATCGGCGGCTGTATCGCAACGCTTAATATGGATGCACAGAAGGAGTGTCCAGCCGGTGCTAAACGGCAGTATGGACAAGAGAACAATAACTCTTCCGATCCTAAAGTTGTCGCCTGGCAGTTGGCTACTCAACAAACACAGAATGGGCGTCAGGAAGCGAAGTGAGCAGCGGAGACGCCTGAACAGACCGAGGAACGCCTTGCCAAACGGAGACGCCAGACTGCCGAGCGTAATAGACGCCGCATAGCCGCCGACATGGAACCTATTGAAGGCGTCAGTCAACGGGAACCAACCGAAAAGGATGTGAAGGCCCGTCGTCGGACTGATCACACCATTCGAGTTTCCGAAAGTGCATCTGCGACCCGGACATTTGAAGCAGACTTTGTGAGCAATCCGTCTGGACACATTTGTAGTGTGTGCGACAGACTGTGGCACCAAAGGGCTTGACACCAGTGAGTAATCCAATGTATGACACTTTGCGTTTGGCATTACCAGAACAACAAGCTCAGCCAGGGAAACATACCTCTAGCTGCGTATATCCGGGCATAGCGGAGCTAAGCCACTGCCAATTTTTATTATTTTAATAAAACCACTTACTACATACTACTTACTACTTACTTTACGGACGCGGTTCGGGTGTCTACCGAGAAATGTGAGACAGGCTTCATTTCTCATGGTTTGACCTCTACCTACATTCAAGGTGAAACTTGGCGGAAATTCTTCAAGCGCCGACCAATCGTTTAAATAAATTGACGTTTCGTCCCCGGCTTACGGGGGGCCTTGTTCAAAGTCATTTTTCAACAAAACGTCATTTTTTAAACGATTGGTGGACACTTGAAGAATTTCCGCCATGAACCTGCCTGACCAGACGGGATTCCGTCGAACCCTGGATTTCAAGGTGAAACTTGCGGTCACACTGACCTGTATCTACATTCAAGGTCAAACATGCGGCCCCGCTGACGGCTCGAAAATCTCGCGTAGTGAAGCTTTATGCTTCAACAAATTAGCTGCGGTTCAACGACTGCTAAACTTGGTGTTACGATGTTCCCGGGCGGCGGCACCGTCGCTCTAGTAGTGAACGAGACGGTCGTGCCATTCAGAAGACACCAAGTTTATTCACACTCGTGAATATAAAGAAAAGTCAAGGGGAGAGGTAAAGCATGATAGCGATCAAGGAAAGAGTGCGTACTAGAGGGAATGGCTTTGTCGTCCAGTTCATGGGTTACAGCATTTCTTCACCCTTAGTAGCCAAAACGCACGACAGGTTTCTTTGATCGCGTGGAGCGCCGTAGCTGTGGGGGTTGCGCTTCTGGTATTCTCTCGGATGTGTCGGCCGGCCTGGAGTCCTTTATAACCGGGCAACCTGATGTAGGAGGCTTCGACAGGTCGACGGCTGCGGGGGTCTCAGCTGTGCTCCGTTTACGAACTTGATCCAAGTGGCGGCGGACAAGCCCGTCCGGAGTCTTAACATCCAGGAGGCGAGCGCCGGAAGTAGCTTCCACAGTGCCCGGGGACCACTTATCGCCGGCCCCGTAATTACACACGTACACATAGTCACCCGGTGCAAAATTCCAGCCCGAGTCATTCGCTGCTTTGACAGGGCCGGCTCTGGAAGGAAAAGACATGTCCAATCTTTTACGCAAACGGTACCCTAATAGCATCTCTGCAGGAGAAGGGCCTGCTTGATGCGGTGCGTTTCGATAATTGCACAACAGCCGGGCCAACGACGTTACGAGGCAAACGCCTCCTATCTTCTTCAAACCTTCTTTGACTGTGCGCACGGCTCGCTCGGCTAGGCCATTACTCTGGGGGTGATATGGAGGTGTTCGAATATGTGCGATTCCATTGCGCTGCATAAACTGCTCGAACTCCCATGCTGTGAATGGCGTCCCGTTGCCAGACACCACCGTGTGTGGTATGCCGAAACGGCTAAATATTGTCTTCAGGGCATTTATTGTGCTGTGAGAGTTCGCCTGCGACACTGGAACCGCCTCAATCCACTTTGTGTGGGAATCGACGACAACCAGTATCATTTTCCCCTTGATTGGTCCGGCATAGTCGATATGCAAACGCGACCACCTTTCTCGTGTATCGGGCCAATTTACTGGTTCTTTCGCCGGAGGCATCGGTGATGATTGCACGCAGTTGTGGCATGTCACAGCAATGCGCTCGATGTCTTGCTATAAGCCGGGCCACCAAAATAATGACCTGGCTTTTGCCTTCATAGCGGACACACCCTGGTGAGCTGCATGTAGTAGTCTTAGCAGCTTCCCTCGCGCATCTGTTGGCACTACAAAGCGATGAGCCCAGTAGAGCATTTCCTCAGTAACAGACAGCTCATGCCGCTTTTTGTAAAAATCTGCAATTTCTGTCGTTTCAATGTCAAAACTGTGCGGCCAACCTTCCCGTGTGTACTTGCGTACCTGTGCTAGTACCTCATCATTGACGGCGAGTGCTTGAAGCTCCTCTAATGGCACGGCTGGCTGATACCACTGGTCCAGGGTCAGTACGATTTGGGCCTCGTCTTCCTGGTCCGCTTCCTCCTGCAATGGTTGAGGCAGACGGCTCAGAGCATCGGCATTGCACATGAATTTTCCAGGCTTATGTTGCAACCGATATCGGTAGGCCCCGAGTATGATGGCCCATCGCTGAATGCGGGCAGCGGCCATAGCCGGCGTTTGCCGGTCCGCTTTTAGGAGACCCAACAATGGCTGATGGTCAGTTACCAGTGTGAATTGCCTGCCCAGCAGGTAATCTCGGAATCTCGTGACACCGTAGACAAGAGCCAATGCCTCCCGTTCTATCTGTGAATAATTCTTTTCTGCGGCAGGCAGCGTCCGAGATCGGTATCCTAAGGGCTGATACTGTCCTTCAATTCGATGGAGTAGGGCCGCTCCCACACCGTAGGGTGACGCATCACACTCCAAAAATAGCTCTCTTTCAGGGTGGAAGTGAGTCAGCACCGGAGCGGAACACAAATCGGCTTTAGCTTTCCGGAATGCATCATCTGCAGGCCCATCCCAAGACCATTTGGATTTCTTTTCCAGAAGTCGGTATAAGGGGCTGAGAAGCGTGGACAGATTAGGCAAGAATTTGTTATAAAACGTCAGCCTGCCCAAAAAGGACCACAGCTTCGTAACATTCCGAGGAGTCGGAGCCAGCTGAATTGCCTCGACGTTCTTCTCCGACGGGTGCAAACCTTCCGCGTCAATTCTATGTCCTAGATACGCAACGGACTCCTCGCCTAGTCGGCACTTGTTTGCCCGGAGCTTGATGCCGTATTGTCTGAAGCGCTGCAGAACTGCTTGCAGGTTCGTATTCGGCTTGTCCTTCGCATCTGCTATTAGGACGTCATCCAAGTAGGCTTGAACCCCGGGAAGGCCTTGCAGGACATACTCAATTGTTCTTTGAAAAATCGCAGGTGCGGATGCAATTCCAAATGGCAGTCGATTGTAACAGAAGAGGCCCTTGTGAGTGTTTATAACCGCTAATTTACGCGAATCGTCGCCTAGAGGGATTTGGTTGTAGGCATCGCAAAGATGCTAAACTGCTGTCCACCGCAAAGTGTAGCGAAAATTTTGTCTACTACGGGTATCGGATACCTTTCCATTTCACAGACTGGGTTCAGGGTTACTTTAAAATCACCCCAGATGCGAACTGTTCCATCGCTTTTCAATACGGGAACCACCGGGGTTGCCCATTCTGCATAGGAAACAGGCGAAATGATGCCCCTGGCTACGAGTCCGTCTAACTCGGCGGAGACCTTATCTAGCAGAGCGAATGGAACGTTTCTTGCCTTGCAGAACCTTGGTGTTGCTCCGTCCTTTATATGTAGCCGTGCGGGTGGCCCCTTGATAAGTCCCACGCCCTCCGTGAAAAGGTCAGCGTACTGGTCCATCACGGGTGCAGCTCCTTGACTTTCCAGCTTCAATTCGGCTGACTGCGAAACGATGTGAAGAAGTGGTGCCCCTTGTATCTCGAGTTTCTGCAATAAGTCACGGCCGCAAAGGCTGGGACCTTCGCAGTTTAACACTACGAGCTTGCAGTCAGCAGTCACTGACTTATAGGAAGCTCGCATTTGCAGACCGCCAAGTACTGGTAGCTTTCCAAGGTAGCATGAAAGGGTCAACGCAGCCTCACAAAGCGGTGGCCATTTATGACGATGGGCTTCGTATATTGCTTTGGGCACCACGCAGACAGGCGAGCCTGTGTCGATTATCATCTTCAGTGAAATTTCATTCCACGTGACAAGCTTCCGTAGGTTCGGAACCATACATTCATTGCTTTTTACTGACCATATCTGCAATGCATTGCTGCCGCTATCTGCACTTTCCGCTGAACATTCGCTTATCGCCAAGGATCGGTGGGCGGAAACTGTTCGATAGCATACTCGCGCCAAGTGACCTTGTCACCCGCATTTGTAACATCGGCGCATTCGCAGCGAGCACGCTATGGTCTGGTCTGATGCCCCGGTCTGCCACAGCAGCTACATTGTTGCGATAACATGCTCGGCTTATTCCTTATTATTGCGGGTTCCCCTTCCCGCTGAAAGTTGAGCCCACAGACGGCGTCACCTTGCCTGTTCATCTGTAGCGAACCAGGGTCTGCGCTTTCTCCTGCTAGAGCAAGTGCTTCGGCTTCCGAAAGAGTGAAGTCCTTCTTCGCTAGCAGCTGTTTCTGCAAGTTTTTCGACCGCACTCCGCAAACGATGCGATCGCTCAGCATTCGCTGCAGCATCGACGAGAAGTTGCAGTTATGGGCTAGCCTGTCTGCATAGACTCTCCTTCTTGCTGGTTTCGGTGAAAGAACTTGAAACTTTCCGATATCGCGTTAGGTGAAGGATCATAGTGTTCATTCAATGTTGAAACGACTTCTTCATAGCTCAGCGAGTTCGGTTTTCTCGGTGCTACTCTACCGCAAAGAATCTCAGTGGTCCTTGATCCTAACGCTGCAACCAAAGGCCCTATTCTTGGCGTCGTCTGTAACCTCGTTTGCTTCAAAGTAAGCGTCGACTTTTACGAGATACGCGTGCCACTTATCTGTGTCCTCTACGAAATCCGGAAGCTTGAGGGCCATGACTGAGGTTGGGCCGATGGGTGTCTTCGTTTCGTGGCTGGTACCCGGAAGCTGTAGCGTATCGGTGGGAATTCTCGTCGCCAGTGTTACGATGTTCCCGGACGGCGGCACCGCCGCTCTAGTAGTGAACGAGACGGTCGTGTCATTCTGAAGACACCAGGTTTATTCACACTCGTGAATATAAAGGAAAGTCAAGGGGAGAGGGAAAGCATGATAGCGATCAAGGAAAGAGTGCGCGCATGCGCACTAGAGGGAATGGCTTGGTCGTACAGTTCATGGGTTACAGCACTTGGTTAGAGAGCAAAAGCTGTGGTGTATCGGGCAACTAGACGACGCTTGGCTTCTGTAACGTTGAGCGCGTTCCGCGCCCTGGATAGGCAGTACGTACACCCTGCCACACTCCCAGGTGGTAGTTCAATTAATGTTTGATGGGGAGAGTTTGGTCTCCTAATGAACACTGCGGCCTGTTTCTGCAGTGCCATGTGTCTGCCACAACGTTGTCAGCGCTAATGCATGCAGACCACATCTCTCTCACCACCGCCACGTACCTCAACGCGCGATTGAGGTGTCCACTAACCCAGGGAGCCAGTTATGCGCCGTTCCTTTCCAAAAAATCATCGGAGTCTAGAACATTCCCTCTCTACTACCGATCGGCCGTAGAATAATTTGGGAATGCGCCGATTCCCCGGCCGCCGGCTCAAACATCGGCTGGGAAGTCTCGCTGCGGAGCATCCCCTAGCCGCGTCCCAAGCCTACGTGTCCCTACCGGGGACTTGGGAGCTCCTTCTCGGTGGACCAATGATGATGTACAGCGAATCTGTATGCCTCTACCGTCCAAGGAAATTTTTGTGTCGTCGGCGCCGTCAGCAAAACACGCCAGGCTAAAAATTGGATGCTACTCAGAGTGAGAGAAGTGCCCAACAGCATAGAAGTCGTATATTATACTGATAATAAAGCAGTCGAAATGCAAAAAAAAATTGTAATAAGAAATTTAAAAATTATAAATAGAAAAATAAAAAATGCGTAAATATTTAAAATTATATAAAATAAGAAATACTAAATGTAGTACATTAAAAATAAAAAACACATAACGGGTAAATCTCCTGTGACATCAGGCTCAGAGCATACAGATAAGTACTAGTTTTCATTAAGAAAAAACACAAAACTAGCTTCAAAACCACATCATGGATGATAAGACGCGTGTGAACAATGGGAACACCGTTTCACCAATGCAACTAATCCAATCACCATTCATGGTCCATGCATTGATTTAACCTTAGCAAAGAACATTTATACAGTTAGAACTGAAAATCTCAGTGCATATCATACTGATCATAAAGCAGTCGTGAATGTCGTTGTGAGGTGAAGAAGGGTAACGTAAGTACATTTCACTTGTCTCTAGTTTCACTGTTTGTTGAGCCACGTGTGTGAACTTTCAAGTGATGTCGCAATGGCTAAATTGGGTGTCGTTTTACAGCTTCGCTGTTCAACCACCTTCACCTAGTGGATTGAAGCCAAATTTTTTTCATTCATTCATTCAGTTCCAACGCCAATGAACACAACGAACGCCGCCAGCTTTGGCGTTGTATATCCTGGATTATGTGAGCTAATCCACACAAAGTGTCGTCGGAGGGGGTTTGCTAGCGCATTCCGATGCGTGCGTCCCGTCACCGCAGTGCGGGCATGCAGGGTCGTATTCACCGCTTGTAATTAAACATATTCGGCAGGGGCTAAGAATGGCCTTTGTTGGCATCTCAGTGTCGTGACTTCCGCCCTGTCGAGGTAGGGGTGAAGGGCGGGTCAGCTACATCTGCTGCAAGACGACGCCAAAACCCCGAAAAGTGCGACACAGGAGGAGGGAAGCGGTACCAATCCGGACGCTAAGCTAGTGCACATGATGGAAGCACAACGAAACATACACGCTCGATAAGCATAACCGACACTTAAAATTCGAATAGCCCTACTTTAAAAGGATATCGAGGCATACACGTGGGAGCTTAGCCGAGAGCAGTGGCATCAGACTTGCGACCGCCTCAATGGGCAGCTGGGCAATCACAACACGGTTTCTACTCAAGCATTTACTCGATCCTACGAAAACTAAGACAGAATGTCACAAGACCCAATAGAGCATAACGCAAGCTTTCCGGGGCAACGACGAACAGCTCATGGCCACACTAAAAAATCAGTACGTAAACGCTCACAGGCTGCGTTTTTATGGAGGAAAAACGCTAAGGCGCCCGTGTGCTGTGCGATGTCAGTGCACGTTAAAGATCCCCAGGTGGTCGAAATTATTCCGGAGCCCTCCACTACGGCACCTCTCTCTTCCTTTCTTCTTTCACTCCCTCCTTTATCCCTTCCCTTACGGCGCGGTTCAGGTGTCCAACGATATATGAGACAGATACTGCGCCATTTCCTTTCCCTCAAAAAAACCAATTATTATTAAACGCTCACACAGAAGAGCGAGCCATGAGCTCATACCTGCATGGAGGAAAAATCCATGCATGCATGAGCGGCGCCGCCTGTTGTGTTGCTGTTGTGGCTGATGAATGAATGAATGAATGAATGAATGAATGAATGAATGAATGAATGAATGAATGAATGAATGAATGAATGAATGAATGAATGAATGAATGAGCTGTTTATTTAGAGAGGTAGGCTCAAGGCCGTTTGTTGGGGAATTGGGTTGTTAAGGAAGGGAGAAGTAGGGTTCTATTGATACGTGAAGGATGAAAAGAAAAGTGCACAGGCCTGCCCACTGGCCCAAGCTGAGACACAATCGCTGCCACGTGCAGTCAGTAGGAGAACGGCCGCTTGATACAAAGCGGAAAGCGAGGCCTGCACGTGGCAGCCATTGTGGCTAAGCTTGCGCTTTGCGCTTTGCATCAAGCGGCCGTGGTAGGAGAGTGGAAAGGGATATGTGAGGAAAGAAAGGTCGCGGCGTCGCAACAACCGCGTCATCTGAAGCGGCAACGACGGTTTAGCAACGGATACCCCCGGTGGCGAGGAGCCCTCACCACATTGGTGAGAGCTCCTATATCCCAGCACCGCAGGGTCAGGAAGCCAACCCATATATCTCCCCACGCCGTCTGCAATGCATGGACTGGATTTTATGGCCGTAGCTTTGTATAGTATATTAACCCTATGCTTTGTAGTTTCATATGCCCTCCGCTTGATGGCGTGCCTATCGTGTTAAAAATAATGCCCCTTAGTTAAAACCGTTGACTGGGAGTTTGAACTAACGGCGCTGCAGTTGCGCTTTTCTACACATCTCGCGCGTCGTCTCCTACACATCCGTAGAGAGGCGGCGCCGTGCCCAGGCCAGCAGGTAAATTAATTTTTTCCGGCGTGAACAAATAATGCCTAGCTGGTGTTGGTACACGTTGAAAATGCCACGATACTTGCAAGGCACAAAGGTACACTTGCCAGGTTGAGACAAACAACAACACAATAAATGAGGAGTGCTTCTATTACGTGTTGTGTGTAACATACCATCCAAGCACTTTAGTTTCTCACTGTGTTCTTTTCGTCGGTTATAGCACTTTACACCATCGGATGTTATGACAGCACTGTTTCAGTGCACAAGCATCGAGCTGTGCATTGTGATGACGCTTGCTTATGACATGAACGTCAGGCGCTGCAAAGGCAGATAACCAGTGCTCTTATAGTTCCTTTTAGTTCCTTGGTCTGTAACTTCCTCTAGCTGCCTTCAATGCCAGGACCTTTCTCTTTCCTGGAGTAGCATGCCAGGCCGATAACCAGGCAGACCTCTCCTGTTCCGTTAAAGTCCTTCTCCTCTCTCTTTCTTCTACCTCGCGGAAGTTGACCATGGTGAACATTTTATTACTTCGCCTCTTCTCCATCAAGATTTGCAATTACACCTGCACCGATATTTAAATATTTAGTTCCATCAGCTTTCTCTCTAGGTCACAGGCAGAGGCTGCAGTTTTCAACAGCTGCTTGTACAGCATGTATCCATTGCCGAATCAGCCACTACCTTCTTGTCAACAGTCTTGGGAATTATAAGATGGCCTGCAGTTAGCTCTCTGGAGTAGAAATTTCACCTCCCCTGTTATATTATTTCATGCAGTATATTGTGCATTTTTATCGCAAAGACTTCTAAAAATTTTCCCGCCTCAACCGCTGGATCGTGATGAAACTGTGCACAGAGCTTGATATTGTGGTAATTTTTGTGTCGCAGCAAGTTTGAAAACTGCACTAACTGGCTGTCATTGCGAAGCGATATCAAAAAAATGATGACCGGTGGCGTCGTTTCTTTTGCCTTTTTTGCAGCCGGGCGCAAAGCTGGATGACGTGTGTCACACTCGCTTGAAGTCACAAAGTGCACAGAATTTACCACAAAAAAGTTTTCACAACACTGCGAGCACCATCCACGCAAAACCCGGCTTGAAAATCTGAGTCGCATGCATGGCAGCGAACGAAACTGCCGCGCAAAAGACGATGTAGAAAATCTAAAGCCAGTGGACTAAAAGTAAGGACATCTCCTCCCTCCTCCTCCTATGCCGGCTCTCCTTCTCTCGGCTCCTCCAGGGCGCCGACGGTGGCGGCACCTAGGCAGGGGTATGCTAGCAGACGCTCCCAGCGCCCGCCTTTTGGCGCGCAGCAGACCGCGCATCCGAATGAATTTTGCGTTGCGTTTTTGCCTTGGCTTCGGTCGAAATGACATGATGACATGGAAGATCGACAAATCAGTTACTGAAATAGCTGCCGCGACCAACGCTGTGCTCCTTTATTGAAACTTTTTGTCCTGTGATCGCTTTGATTGCGGAGCATACGTTGGAAGGGGCGTGAGCGAGAGAGTTCGCGGCACTATAGTGAATGTATTCAGCGCGTTGTGTTCCCAACGCTAGCGCTTTGGCGCGCAGTGGACCACGCGCCCGCACGAATGTTTTAAATCGAAAGCTTTACTACTCCAGCCAGCGAGCCATTTCGGCTGGTCGCGCACTTCAGCCGTATGCTGGTGGCCTGACCTTAAGCCGCCGTTGCCTAGCAACACCGCAGCTGCGCTCCAACAGATGGCGGCGCCGTCGACGCCGCTGCCGTCGCCGCTCGCTCCACCAGATGTGCTGCACTGGGATAGAGGGAGAGGAGGTGCCGCCTCGCGGGTGTATATATATATATATATATATATATATATATATATATATATATATATATATATATATATATATATATATATATATATATATATATATATATATATATATATATCAGCACACAAGTTAAAGGAAATGAGGGGCCCGTTTGACAAATTTATGAAGGGAGCCAACAGTCACCGAAACCAAGGTGCATAGGGGAACGCTATTTTTTTTTTAGTGTGTTATGCTTATCAGTAGGATAATAATTCTTAGATTAATAAATTGCTTAAAGAAAATTACTTATAAAGCAGCAGAAAAAACAACCATGCCGCCGGTGGGATCCGAACCCACGACCTCCGAATATCGCGTCCGGTGCTCTTACCAACTGAGCTACGGCGACGGCTGTCCAATCTGCTGCTCTCGTGGGTATTTATGTTTACTGGGTGTATGCGAGCCTTGAGAGTGTTCACCAGCGCCACCCTCGACCATAGCGGCGGACGTAGCACGTCCTGTAATACCGCGAGCGTGACGTAGAACGTCATCTAACGGCGAGGGCGGAAACTGTGCGAGAGCCCTCTTATGCTACCTTTGGCCTTAAGACTGCCAGAACCGAGACCCTCGTTAAGCTATCAGCAGACAAGTTAAAGGAAATGAGGGGCCCGTTTGACAAATTTATGAAGGGAGCCAACAGTCACCGAAACCAAGGTGCATAGGGGAACGCTAATTTTTTTTTTTAGTGTGTTATGCTTATCAGTAGGATAATAATTCTTAGATTAATAAATTGCTTAAAGAAAATTACTTATAAAGCAGCAGAAAAAACAACCATGCCGCCGGTGGGATCCGAACCCACGACCTCCGAATATCGCGTCCGGTGCTCTTACCAACTGAGCTACGGCGACGGCTGTCCAATCTGCTGCTCTCGTGGGTATTTATGTTTACTGGGTGTATGCGAGCCTTGAGAGTGTTCACCAGCGCCACCCTCGACCATAGCGGCGGACGTAGCACGTCCTGTAATACCGCGAGCGTGACGTAGAACGTCATCTAACGGCGAGGGCGGAAACTGTGCGAGAGCCCTCTTATGCTACCTTTGGCCTTAAGACTGCCAGAACCGAGACCCTCGTTAAGCTATCAGCAGACAAGTTAAAGGAAATGAGGGGCCCGTTTGACAAATTTATGAAGGGAGCCAACAGTCACCGAAACCAAGGTGCATAGGGGAACGCTAATTTTTTTTTTTTTAGTGTGTTATGCTTATCAGTAGGATAATAATTCTTAGATTAATAAATTGCTTAAAGAAAATTACTTATAAAGCAGCAGAAAAAACAACCATGCCGCCGGTGGGATCCGAACCCACGACCTCCGAATATCGCGTCCGGTGCTCTTACCAACTGAGCTACGGCGACGGCTGTCCAATCTGCTGCTCTCGTGGGTATTTATGTTTACTGGGTGTATGCGAGCCTTGAGAGTGTTCACCAGCGCCACCCTCGACCATAGCGGCGGACGTAGCACGTCCTGTAATACCGCGAGCGTGACGTAGAACGTCATCTAACGGCGAGGGCGGAAACTGTGCGAGAGCCCTCTTATGCTACCTTTGGCCTTAAGACTGCCAGAACCGAGACCCTCGTTAAGCTATCAGCAGACAAGTTAAAGGAAATGAGGGGCCCGTTTGACAAATTTATGAAGGGAGCCAACAGTCACCGAAACCAAGGTGCATAGGGGAACGCTAATTTTTTTTTTTTAGTGTGTTATGCTTATCAGTAGGATAATAATTCTTAGATTAATAAATTGCTTAAAGAAAATTACTTATAAAGCAGCAGAAAAAACAACCATGCCGCCGGTGGGATCCGAACCCACGACCTCCGAATATCGCGTCCGGTGCTCTTACCAACTGAGCTACGGCGACGGCTGTCCAATCTGCTGCTCTCGTGGGTATTTATGTTTACTGGGTGTATGCGAGCCTTGAGAGTGTTCACCAGCGCCACCCTCGACCATAGCGGCGGACGTAGCACGTCCTGTAATACCGCGAGCGTGACGTAGAACGTCATCTAACGGCGAGGGCGGAAACTGTGCGAGAGCCCTCTTATGCTACCTTTGGCCTTAAGACTGCCAGAACCGAGACCCTCGTTAAGCTATCAGCAGACAAGTTAAAGGAAATGAGGGGCCCGTTTGACAAATTTATGAAGGGAGCCAACAGTCACCGAAACCAAGGTGCATAGGGGAACGCTAATTTTTTTTTTTTTAGTGTGTTATGCTTATCAGTAGGATAATAATTCTTAGATTAATAAATTGCTTAAAGAAAATTACTTATAAAGCAGCAGAAAAAACAACCATGCCGCCGGTGGGATCCGAACCCACGACCTCCGAATATCGCGTCCGGTGCTCTTACCAACTGAGCTACGGCGACGGCTGTCCAATCTGCTGCTCTCGTGGGTATTTATGTTTACTGGGTGTATGCGAGCCTTGAGAGTGCACCTTGGTTTCGGTGACTGTTGGCTCCCTTCATAAATTTGTCAAACGGGCCCCTCATTTCCTTTAACTTGTCTGCTGATAGCTTAACGAGGGTCTCGGTTCTGGCAGTCTTAAGGCCAAAGGTAGCATAAGAGGGCTCTCGCACAGTTTCCGCCCTCGCCGTTAGATGACGTTCTACGTCACGCTCGCGGTATTACAGGACGTGCTACGTCCGCCGCTATGGTCGAGGGTGGCGCTGGTGAACACTCTCAAGGCTCGCATACACCCAGTAAACATAAATACCCACGAGAGCAGCAGATTGGACAGCCGTCGCCGTAGCTCAGTTGGTAAGAGCACCGGACGCGATATTCGGAGGTCGTGGGTTCGGATCCCACCGGCGGCATGGTTGTTTTTTCTGCTGCTTTATAAGTAATTTTCTTTAAGCAATTTATTAATCTAAGAATTATTATCCTACTGATAAGCATAACACACTAAAAAAAAAATTAGCGTTCCCCTATGCACCTTGGTTTCGGTGACTGTTGGCTCCCTTCATAAATTTGTCAAACGGGCCCCTCATTTCCTTTAACTTGTCTGCTGATAGCTTAACGAGGGTCTCGGTTCTGGCAGTCTTAAGGCCAAAGGTAGCATAAGAGGGCTCTCGCACAGTTTCCGCCCTCGCCGTTAGATGACGTTCTACGTCACGCTCGCGGTATTACAGGACGTGCTACGTCCGCCGCTATGGTCGAGGGTGGCGCTGGTGAACACTCTCAAGGCTCGCATACACCCAGTAAACATAAATACCCACGAGAGCAGCAGATTGGACAGCCGTCGCCGTAGCTCAGTTGGTAAGAGCACCGGACGCGATATTCGGAGGTCGTGGGTTCGGATCCCACCGGCGGCATGGTTGTTTTTTCTGCTGCTTTATAAGTAATTTTCTTTAAGCAATTTATTAATCTAAGAATTATCCTACTGATAAGCATAACACACTAAAAAAAAAAATTAGCGTTCCCCTATGCACCTTGGTTTCGGTGACTGTTGGCTCCCTTCATAAATTTGTCAAACGGGCCCCTCATTTCCTTTAACTTGTCTGCTGATAGCTTAACGAGGGTCTCGGTTCTGGCAGTCTTAAGGCCAAAGGTAGCATAAGAGGGCTCTCGCACAGTTTCCGCCCTCGCCGTTAGATGACGTTCTACGTCACGCTCGCGGTATTACAGGACGTGCTACGTCCGCCGCTATGGTCGAGGGTGGCGCTGGTGAACACTCTCAAGGCTCGCATACACCCAGTAAACATAAATACCCACGAGAGCAGCAGATTGGACAGCCGTCGCCGTAGCTCAGTTGGTAAGAGCACCGGACGCGATATTCGGAGGTCGTGGGTTCGGATCCCACCGGCGGCATGGTTGTTTTTTCTGCTGCTTTATAAGTAATTTTCTTTAAGCAATTTATTAATCTAAGAATTATTATCCTACTGATAAGCATAACACACTAAAAAAAAAAATTAGCGTTCCCCTATGCACCTTGGTTTCGGTGACTGTTGGCTCCCTTCATAAATTTGTCAAACGGGCCCCTCATTTCCTTTAACTTGTCTGCTGATAGCTTAACGAGGGTCTCGGTTCTGGCAGTCTTAAGGCCAAAGGTAGCATAAGAGGGCTCTCGCACAGTTTCCGCCCTCGCCGTTAGATGACGTTCTACGTCACGCTCGCGGTATTACAGGACGTGCTACGTCCGCCGCTATGGTCGAGGGTGGCGCTGGTGAACACTCTCAAGGCTCGCATACACCCAGTAAACATAAATACCCACGAGAGCAGCAGATTGGACAGCCGTCGCCGTAGCTCAGTTGGTAAGAGCACCGGACGCGATATTCGGAGGTCGTGGGTTCGGATCCCACCGGCGGCATGGTTGTTTTTTCTGCTGCTTTATAAGTAATTTTCTTTAAGCAATTTATTAATCTAAGAATTATTATCCTACTGATAAGCATAACACACTAAAAAAAAAAAAATTAGCGTTCGCCTATGCACCTTGGTTTCGGTGACTGTTGGCTCCCTTCATAAATTTGTCAAACGGGCCCCTCATTTCCTTTAACTTGTCTGCTGATAGCTTAACGAGGGTCTCGGTTCTGGCAGTCTTAAGGCCAAAGGTAGCATAAGAGGGCTCTCGCACAGTTTCCGCCCTCGCCGTTAGATGACGTTCTACGTCACGCTCGCGGTATTACAGGACGTGCTACGTCCGCCGCTATGGTCGAGGGTGGCGCTGGTGAACACTCTCAAGGCTCGCATACACCCAGTAAACATAAATACCCACGAGAGCAGCAGATTGGACAGCCGTCGCCGTAGCTCAGTTGGTAAGAGCACCGGACGCGATATTCGGAGGTCGTGGGTTCGGATCCCACCGGCGGCATGGTTGTTTTTTCTGCTGCTTTATAAGTAATTTTCTTTAAGCAATTTATTAATCTAAGAATTATTATCCTACCTGATAAGCATAACACACTAAAAAAAAAAAATTAGCGTTCCCCTATGCACCTTGGTTTCGGTGACTGTTGGCTCCCTTCATATATATATATATATATATATATATATATATATATATATATATATATATATATATATATATATATATATATATATATATATATAGCAGATAGGTGAAATGAAATGAGGGGCCGTTTGACCAACTTATTAAAGGAGCTAACAGTCAACGAAACCAAGGTGCATAGGGGAATGTTTTTTTTTCTTTTTTTATGTGTTGTGCTTATCAGTGGGATATTATAGTACTTATATTAATAAATCGCTTAAAGAAAATTACTTATAAAGCAGCAGAAAAAATAACCTTGCCGCCGGTGGGATCCGAACCCACGACCTTCCGAATATCGCGTCCGGTGCTCTTACCAACTGAGCTACGCCGATGCTGTCCAATCTGCTGCTCTAGTGGGTATTTATGTTCATTGGGTGTAAGCGAACCTTGAGAGTGTTCACCAGCGCCACCCCTCCACCATAGCGTGGACGTAGCACGTCCTGTAATACCGCGGGCGTGACGGGGAACGTCATCTAACGGCGAGGGCGGAAACTGTGCCAGAGCCTCTTAAGCTACTTATATGGCATCAAGACTGCCAGAACCGAGACCCTCGTTAAGGTATTAGCAGATAAGTTAAATGAAATGAGGGGGCCCATTGACAAACTTATGAAGGGAGCTAACAGTCACCGAACCAAGGTGCATAGGGGAATGATTTTTTTGTTTTCTTTTTTATATGTTGTGCTTATCAGTGGGATATTATAGCCATAGCGTTTTTGGCGCCCGTGTGCTGTGCGATGTCAGTGCACGTTAAAGATCCCCAGGTGGTCGAAATTACTCCGGAGCCCTCCACTACGGCACCTATTCCCTTTCTTCTTTCACTCCCTCCTTTATTCCTTCCCCCTACGGCGCGGTTCAGGTGTCCAACGATATATGAGACAGATACTGCGCCATTTCCTTTCTCAAAAAACCAATTATTATTATTATTTTCTTTCTGTGCAACAGTTTTGGCGGAAGTGTTCTTCCATCTTTAACGGCGTCTACGCGTTGACGGCGAACCCGAGCTGCTGTTGCGAACTGCGATTCCTACCGCCGACAATGGCGACCGGCGTCTGCTGCGGAGCAAAAAAAGCGCGCGCTAACACGTGACCACGGCGCTCGGAAAATGGGAGGCTGGATTATGCGGCGGTTCTCTAGAACAGTAGGGAAGCCGGGAAAGTTCTAAGCTATACGTTACTTTTGCTTCATTGAGGGGCTTTATGCAGAGCGGTGTGTCAGCCCTGGGTCGCACCCTGAGAGACAAGGTCACCAGCCAACATAACGCATTCATTTTCCTTCATGTCCCGAACAATGAAATGACTAAAAATTGAGCGCTAGGATTCAACGGGTGAGCTGATTTTAGCTATAGTGCGCAAGAACGTGCGTTATGAAATCAGAGCCCCCCGCTCCCTACCTACTGATGTCTCGGCGCCCGTCTAAAACAGTTTCAAGCTACCACTGCATAAATCACTGCTCGGCACTTGATACTTCGCACATCGTTGGACTGAGCTCCGAGAGACTCCATAATGATTTTTTCTAAATGATCATGTTGGGAGGTCGTGTCAACAAAAATGCATGAAACTGCAGCTCTGCGCTATCGTATAAAAAGCGTCACCGCGCCGCGTGATGGATCTCCAGGAGTGTTTTCAGGGCTCTGCGTCCAGGTCCTCGGTGACCAGGAGGCCAATCCTGGCAACTATTTAGAGTGTATGAGGCTCCGCATGGGGTTCCACTAAACGACCCTGTGGCAACTCGAGTCGGGCCATCAATAGTGGCTCAGGAATTTTTGACACGCCATGCGATATGTGCTACTGAATTCCATTTGAACTGAGTTCAGAGTTCTACTCAGAAAAGCTGTTCAGTGTTCTGAATAGTGTGGCCGCTAAGAAAAATTTGAGGGGGCACTTCAGCTTCGGCTTAAGGGAATGACGTGACAGCGTTAACGGATTAATGTCCATTTATGCAGAATTGGTCATTCTCTGCTTAACATTCATGCATCCCAGGGAGACCTCATATACCACTCCTGGCGCAGTAGTGTAGCATATCAGCGATGCACCACTGCCCTGCGATGGCAGGTGCTGCCACTGGTGGGGATTGTGGAGAAAGAGGCTGCTTTTGCGGAGCAACCTCTCGCGACCAGTCATTAATTTTACTGCCACCTGCCACGGTGGTCAGTTTGCTCATGATCAGGTGGCACGTTGTGACGGCGCCACAAGGTCACGCGACCTAGGTGGCCCACCTAGGGCCGGCGCACCCTGTCCCTGTTCTTTTGTGTTAAATTCCTTGGGCAGACAGCTGGAAAGTAGTGGACGCTCAGCTCTGCGAGGCAGCTTCGTAGGTCTAAACCCGAGCGTGGACAAACTTGAGGGCCGATGACGAAGCTAGCAGCGACAAAGTTGCTCTGAAATGAACCGAACATGCCTTTAGCCCGCACCAAGGACGTGCCACAGGGCCCTGTTTGGCCTGGCCTTCATCTGTGCCCCACCGCCAACGAAACCACGTCGAGACACCAAAGCGACGGGGCGTCCCTAACTACTGTGCCGGATGCACCCAACCGACCACCGTACCCAGGCAACATACCAAAGCCTGCAGATGGGACATGGTCGATAAACCAACATGGCGTCGCTTTTCGTGATGGTCACTCCGTAAAAAAATTTTGTCGTCATCGACCGTCTGTCTGTACGTTACACGCATCGTAGTTAATTTTGTTCACTTAACAGGCAAAGTGGCCGCGTAGGAGTAACAGTCCAAAAGAGGCTAAAAGTACATACTAGAGCCGAATGTCAATGCGACCCACTGGCCAAGATGATCCACTCACATTTTCTCCACGCTTCGTTGCATAAGCAGTGTGGATCAAGTCAAAACCTGCGCACACAGTATTGACTCGTACCTTTAGTGGAGACAGACGCCGTGTTGTGTGAACTATTTTCTGTCGCTGTATCGGCACATCAATAAATCTCATCGTGGATCGGAAGCCCTGTTCGCGCTGCGCCTCTGGTGTCGCGCACGCTCCTGCTTGGGCTTGATTCGTTCGTGTTCGAACTAAGCCACCGTGAACGCAGCTGGGAACTTCTCCATATATAACACCTACCGCTCGAAAATTTTTCTTCTTTTTTTTAATGACAGTAATGAATCAACATGGTCGCATGACAAAAGGCGTCGTCAGGCGGTTGATCGTTGGAACTACTCGCGCACCTCTTCGCTTCGGGGATATTGCTCGCATTGCCAACGAACTCCGTGGTGCATGGTCCTGGCGCCCCCCGAACAGCGGACCTGTCGGCACTGAGGCGCGCGTCCTTGGGCGTCAGCGTGAAGATGGAGCTGCACGTAGGCGAGCAAGGGCAGAGAGACCTTCGTCGCCGCTCCTGAGTTGTCCCCGGGGTGGACAGCTCTCCTCTCTGCTTATACCCGCCGTTCACGAGAGACAGGTTGATGCAGCTTCGCTGCTGCAGTGGTGGCGCTTACCGCATCTTTATTCCAGCGTCTTTATCGCAGCCGTATTGAAAAACGATTTTGCACTGAACCCGGGAGCTCCGGATCAGGGCACTCGACTACTGATCCGAGTTCCCGGGTTTCGAACCCGACCGCGGCGGCTGCGTTTTTATGGAGGAAAAACGCTAAGGCGCCCGTGTGCTGTGCGATGTCAGTGCACGTTAAAGATCCCCAGGTGGTCGAAATTATTCCGGAGCCCTCCACTACGGCACCTCTTTCTTCCTTTCTCTGTCACTCCCTCCTTTATCCCTTCCCTTACGGCGCGGTTCAGGTGTCCAACGATATATGAGACAGATACTGCGCCATTTCCTTTCCCAAAAAACAATTATTAATTATTATTGGCATAAGCGTTGGTGTGAGCAGCTGGAAAAGGACGCTGTCGCTTCAGACCGTGACTTTTTTGTAGCGGTGCGGCAAGGCGCTGTGACGCTGTGATGCCCGTATCTGTGTGCTGGGCTCATGACCTCTATGGGGAATGCAAGTCGGCCTTGCCGCAGCTGAGACTGTGGACGATAGCTTAAAGAGGTCGTCGGCTCGCCAAGTTGATGTGCGCCGTAACGCTTGCACCGGTGCCACTGGTCTGGCAACAGGAAACGCTGCTCAAAGTTCCGCCGCTAAATTTAGCGGTCGCGGTGGCGCCCTTTAAGACCTCGTGGGCGCTCTCGAACTAGCTGTGCGCGCCAAATTCAAACAAGACGTGAGACATCATGACTAATCGTATTCGATGCATGTGTGGAGGCATGTGTGGTTGTGTGTAGGTCGTGCTTGGCAAGGCCCGGCGACGTGCTATCGCCAAACCGGGCTGGGTATTGCCTAGGCGTCCACTATTTCTTGATCGCGGGGCATGCTGAAGAACCAGCCGCTCGTGCAAAAATCGTTGGTGTTTTGTTACCAATGAATTTAGCAACAACAAACAGATGCGAGAGTAGAAGCTAACTTTTAAAGGAATAAAGCTAGTTTTCGGTTCTGCAACATTTCTGGTGGCAATATGCTGAAGCGGCCCTCCGTGGCGATAATAATAATTGGTTTTTGGGGAAAGGAAATGGCGCTGTGTCTGTTTCATATATCGTCTAGCACCTGAACCGCGCCGTAAGGGAAGGGATAAAGGAGGGAGTGAAAGATGAAAGGAAGAAAGAGGTGCCGTAGTGGAGGGCTCCGGAATAATTTCAACCACCTGGGAATCTTTAACGTGCACTGACATCGCACAGCACACGTGATGAGGATTGAGATGAGCTTCTTTTGAGATGTGTTTCGTAAATGCAATAGATAACGCCGAAGAGCAACCGAACCATTCTTGATAAAGCTAATATCGCTGATATGTTATTAACAGAACAAACACCGCTTGGTGGAAGCGCGATAGTCCCTAGTGCTTCATCGAGCAGGCATGACAATACAATTGCAAAAAAGGGTTCGTGGACAGGATGCAGAAAAGGAAATGAAAATCTTGGTAAACACGTCCGTGCTAACCGAACACTGTGCAGCAGCTTGAATAAAAAAAAAATCGGAGTGCTGGTTACTTTCAGTGCAGCAGACGTTACGCAGAACGCCGAGAAAAAAAATGATGTAACGTAAGCGTCCGCACCTCCACGGAAAAGCTTTAGCAACTTTGGGCGATGGCACGCACAGCCAAACCTTTAAACGCTTCGGACACTCCGTGTTCGTTGGGATGCCGTATGGACCATTTAATAGGAGTCGACCGGACAAGCTCTTACTCACGAAAAGGTGCAAGGATCATCGGCTTGCTCAGAGAATTGGGATTTTGCCGTGTGCACCGCAGTGAACTGTGATTCCAGAGCTGCTCACTTTAGTGGGGATGGTTTGATTTTAATGATGGAAAGGGCAGTTTGTCCAAAGAGCGCCATGACTAAGGTATTTTACTGCCTGCACGTGTTGAGGTCAAATACACATTCTCTATCCAAGTATTTCGCACCAGAGGAGCCAAGCCACAGGCCACGGAAAGCTTGCACCCATTGGAACACCGATGGGTGCCCGGCGGCCTTGGGTACCGAACATTATAGCCCCGACACCCGAGGCAGATGCGCAAACCCGTAGACCATCGCTGCGGCTGCTTTCACCTTCTAACGAGGCCACTAGAAGTTTCCAAAGCCTTCTGATGTGTGGCCAACAGTTTGCTAAGCCTTGGCGAAGCGGCTAACGGTCTCAAGCTTCCGGTTTCGACACGTGAAGCAGCTCGGGAAATTCCACTTGACAGCCCCACGCGTGTCCTCCGAAAATTCCTTCTGTGCGCCTCGAGGAAGCCGAACCTGTCCCTAGAGATTACTCGGCAGTCTTAAACCACTACAAGGGCTGCAGGAAACCATACCCCCCACCACATAAATCTCTACCCAGGGAAGACGCCGTCGCCTGGAGGCTGCTACAGACGGGCTCATACCCGAATCTAAATACACTCAAAATACAACCCACACAATACGCAGGCAAATACCCATGGTGCCACGAAACACCCACGCTCTATCACATAACGTGGGCCTGCCAGAAAATAGAGGTGACACCAAAAATACCAAACCCGAGTGCGGAGCAATGGGAAGGAATGCTCTCCAGCGACCGCCAGGACGTCCAACTTGGGCTGATCCGGCGAGCACAGCTGGCAGCGGCATCCAGCGGAGCCCAGGACTAGGGGCAGACGACCATTGCTGAGAAGACGGAAGACACCATTCGACTCCGCCAAATTCCTCACCTACTCTCTAGAGCTCAATAAACGTTTTCCTTCCTTCCTTCTGTGCGCTGAACCCTTCGATGCACGTGTATTCCCATGGCTCGCTTCTCACAGCAGGCAGCTGACCGGGCCCTGGGGAGTTTTAGCGAAGGGTGCATTATGCGTAAAGATGAAGACGACGACAGCTAGAGTGCACTACAGCGAAGCTAATAACAGAGTGAATGCTATGGCATACGATGAGGCCAATGACTTTTGAAATTGTATGTTCAGCTGGTGGGCTCTAGTACTGTCTGCTCACTCCTTCGAACCTAGCAGAAGCATTGTCGGAATGAAGACACCTGCAACAAGCGCGCCATACACTGTATACTAGGACTCAGTTGCTGTAAAGTGGACCCTGTACTAATGAAGTACGCATGTACCTAAGAGAATATAAGCGGCCGCAGCGTAGGATCCTTATTTTGCTGTGCTTGGAGATTGTGACAATTTTATCTTGAGTCCCCCTCCACAGCTTAACCGTAGTTCCATGCAAAGGCTCTATGAAAATTTATAGCGTGAGGTCCAACCAATTGTTACTTTTTCCTCGAATTCTTGAAAAAACTTCTGCCGCACACTCACTTCGCCTTGCACCACGATCCTTCGAACGGAATGTATGCGGGCCAGGTTTTAGCCAAAAAGTGCGTAGCGAACTTTTTTCCTTCGTCTGTGTTCCTTTAAAAATAAAAAGGAGAGCCATACGGAAACAAAACCACCGGCACCGCCACATTTTGCTTGCGTCCCATCGCCAAAAGTGACGACGCCGACGAAAGGAACCGGGAGCACGATAACGCGCACAACTTGCTCACGAGTGAATAACCGACGAGGAAACGATGGAATCAGGGAGCAGCAGCCGACGCGAGCCAGCGCTGTGAACAAGACCAGCTCTCGGGACTCCCCTGCAGCGCCTCGCCGCCGCCGCATGCGCCGCGCGTTTGATACCCCTCAGCGGGCGTCGCTATATGCGCGACGACGCCCGCCCGCCGAACTCTTGCGGCGCCTCTTTCCAACTTTCGTTCGCTCCTCTGTAACCGGATGCCTGCTTGTTCGAGTCGTAAATTTTTGCTTTGGCGCATTGTTTCCGCTTCGCAGTGCTCTAGGCCCAACGAGACGCGAGCCGGCTCGAAAAAGAAAATAATAAAGGAAACAAAGAAGAAAGCACTACGGGGAAAAGGCGGTGTGCGATTGGCACCTTTCTCTCCGGGCTCAAAATTTCGAGGCGCCGAGCGAATGACGTACAAGCCGCGGAGGAAAAAGCCTGGTGACGGCGAGCACTCCATGGGCGGTCTTAAGAAGCAAGCGTAATTTGTTCCCTGTTTCGGTGTAATATGAACGCAATAACAAAGCCTCCGCTTGGCGGAAGGGGGGGGGGGGGGGGGGGGGGGGGAGTGAAAGTGTGAACGAGCTTGCCGCGTTCTGTTTAACTTTTGTACCTGTTTCTTCGTCGGTAGTCAACCCGCGTCCCCTCCATTCTTTTTCTCCTTTTCTTGTTTTTTTTTTCCTCGTGCGCTCTCTTTTCTAATCAAAATCGAAACACGGCGCCAGCTGAAGCTAACTTTCATTCTTTCTTGCTGTGGCCTTCGTTTTCATTTTTCCCGCTCTCTTATTCTTTTTTCTTCCCCTGCTTCTTTTTTTTTTTTGTCCCTTCTGCTCTTGCGCGTGCGCTTCGAGTGCCCGCTGTGTGCGTGGATGATCTTTGCTTTGGCGGGAACACGGGCTGCGCCAGACGTTAGCAGACGACGCGAATGCCAGCGGCTGTTGCAATCGCTATCACATCACGAGCCAATGGGATTCCTGTGCCTGCACACGTCATCAGCATCCATCCAATGAGCAAGACTTTTTTTTCCCCCTTCACGTTCTCCTGCTGCCGTTGTCTGCTGTTTTCGCGTTGTGGACGACAGTTAGGGGGCTTTTTGCATAAGTGGCACGGCACACGACGGGACGGAAAAGGCGGGAAAAGAAACCTGGCGGCGGCGCCAGCTGGGAAACAGGGGGCTCCTGCTCTTCCCTCCGCTCCTCGTTTTTATTCTTTTCTTTTTCTTTTTTCGCGCTGCCCATGTGCCGGCGCGTTTTGCTCCCTTTTTCGCCCGCGTAAAGTTGTCTTGAGTGAGCGTTGTTTTATGCTCCGGCAGCGGTTCGCCTGCGCGCGTCGTTCTGAGGTTTCTTTTGCCTCCCCCCTATCCTCCCCCTTTTTTTGTCTTATTCAGGGCTCCCGGCATGATGGCGGATGCAAGTTTTAATGAGACCTGCTGTGCTGTTTCTATTAGACAACATCAACAACGCGTGCCGAGAGGGACTCCTCACAGCTAGGCGTCTTGTTTTGCATCAGACCGTTTCTGCTGCGACAGCAGAGTAGAACCTGAAGGCTGCGGTTACCCCCCGCACAGCTTGGGGATCCAGAAGGAAGGCGTGACTAGCGACACGTGGTACCGGGTCCTCTTTTTTTTTTTTCTTACTGTAGCCCAGAGGAGGCTGTGCTTGCGAAGAGTTTTCTTTTAAAAGCTCAGCATATAGGGCTTACCCTGCGCATTTTACTGACAGATGTCTGTTGTTTAGCATAAAAACGCGGCAGAGGTGCCTATGTTTGTAATGACGCGGATATGCTGCTACTTATGTTTATGTCCTTTCCGCTTTAAATTCAATTCTTTAAGTTCGATTTTTCCCGCTCGACGCATGTTAAAATTATTAGCTGATAAAAAAATGGCTGGCGGTTTAGCATTGCTAAGCATGAAATATTGTCCGAAAGCACAGTTTTCCGCAGGTGGACACCGCCGCCATGAACGCGAAAGCGCGATTGAAGTGTCCACTGACCGAGGAAGCCAGTTTGTGCGTCTCCAACTTTTCCATCGTCAGTGCCAATTTAACCAATGTACGCCAGCGGCCTATGCTCCTGTGGCGCGTTTCTGCGGCAGTATTGTCAATGCCACCGCGTATATCTCGCTAAGTGCCGTGTTTCTGTCGCAACGTTGTCCTCGCCGACGCATGCCCCGCACATCTCTCTGTCACTACGGGCACATAGCTCAAAGCGCGAATATTAGTTCGATAGTACCATTAGTTGATGAAGAAGGCGACGTGCAATGCACAGCGCGAGCGCGTGTTGCAGTTTAACACGAGACGTGTTAGGCCACATTCTCACAGCCGGCCTCCTCTACAGCGCGACGACGACGGAGCCGAAAACCGCGGCAGCAACGGAGCGGCGCGGTGTTCTAATCGAAATAGGCGCCGGAGACCGGCAAACAGTTTTTATGGCGGGCGCTCGCTCCTCCCACGCTTTTCCCGCGTGAAAAAAAAAAAAACGGCGGTGGCGGAATCCGAAGATGATGCCGAAGGTGCGGTGAAAGTCGTCTGTCGTCTGCTTGCGCGTTGCTTTCCTTGACTATTATCGCAGAACAAACATGCGATCTCGCAAGCGGTGGTAAAAGTTAGAAGTCAGTTGAATAAATTTGCGAAATTCCACATTTTTACAGCGAAACACCCCGCGTACAGCCCCAAAACATATTTATACGAACATAGCAAGCTACTATTAAAGCGCTGCGCGCACTGCAGTCACATTATTCTGGCCAATGTT
The DNA here is from genome assembly GCF_052857255.1 of Amblyomma americanum. Lineage (NCBI taxonomy): Eukaryota > Metazoa > Arthropoda > Arachnida > Ixodida > Ixodidae > Amblyomma > Amblyomma americanum. Next base: position 286,995,512 of record NC_135497.1, read on the forward strand.
AACGAAATCGGACACATGTAGGGGGTAGTGAACTCTGTTATAAATACAGGAATGGTTTGTCAGGGCTTGCTAGATTGTTCTTTACACTAACGTTCGAGAATTAGGCTAGCAAAACAGTTTGGAAAATATTTTACCAGTATAGGCTAATTCAAGCAATGAGGCCGTAAAAGCTAGCAACAAGTAAGCGGGCTTTCAACGCAGCTTTCATCGCAGAAAGCGGATAAAAGTAGTCAGCTCGGCGGGTTGGTGGCGGCCTTCGACACAGCGCTCGTGTCGTCGTGTTTATTCCGTCCTCGTGTTTTTGCGCGTTGTTTTACCATGGACAGTAGTAACCAACTTGCTCAGCTTTCCGTACTACTTCTTCCAATGTTATTCCTATGATACGCTTTTTTATTACTCCATTGTTTACATCTCGCTTTTCTTCATCCTCTTTACTGCCTTTGCATGTCTTTATTTTAGTTTGTTTTTCTGCTCTTTATCTTATCTGCCCCGTCACCTCTATCCTCCTTTTTGTCTTCTTCACCTGAATGGTTGTTCTTTTCATCATCCATCGCCTTCTCTTCGGTTTAAACCTGGTAACAGGCTTTCCGTCCCCCAGTTCGTTACCGTCCCGAAATCCCTCTGTTCGCCATGTCCACGGGCCGTGTTTTTTTTAAAGTTTTTGTCAAAGTTAACGTTCGTTCTTCGGGCTCCCCAACAGGTGCCCCACCGTCCGAGGCGGTATAACAAACGAGATCAGGCAACACTTGACTGAAGGAAGGCAAACTTAATCTTTATACAGGAATTCACATATTTGCAACAGAATAAACGGCGAGTGATTACGTGGAACTGGCTCAGGGAAAATCTTCCCTCCTTGGCATCGCCGAAGATGCAAGGAATCGAAATCTAGCTCAGAACAATTTTCCAGGCTCCGGATCCCGGTTTTGAAACCTAGGAGCCTGTCCCACATTTGGCACCACACAATCACAACACACTAACACATGATTTGTACACAAACTGCATGATATGTCTTGCAGGTTCCGCAAGGTTCAAACCCCTCTCCCTAAAATACTCAACACGATAAGAACATAAAAATTGCTTTTAAAAAATGGCATTCCGGGAACGGGCTCTCGAAATGATTGGCCCACTAGGTTTATGTGCCACGCCCCATACTTCTGCAGTGTTACTCAAACTCTCTCCCTTACCAAGTAAAATGAGAAACACACGAAAATACACCAAAGACACTCTCACGTGTCGCCGGCTTCCTGAGAACCCGTGACCTGGCGGCTCCCAGCATTACGCCAATTATCGATCTCAACCGAGCCGCTACAGCCGCAAGTAACAAACTACTCGTCTTCGTGCCGACTGTTGACAGGCGTCCCCAACGGCGCCAGCCTGTCGTTGTCGTTGCTGTCTCTGAACGTGCGTCAGCATCCCTTTTGTAAGTACACCTACTACCCCTGTCACACGGGCACTTGTAAGGCCTTCTAAATTAAGGTCCTTTGCCCCAAAGGCGCGTGACGCGCATCTACACGGCAAAGCGTCGAGACCTTTGCGATAAAGGTCCGTAGCAATAAAGGCGGCCGCCAGCGGCCTTAAAGTTGCTTAAAGGAGCAACCCAGACGGCAGCGCCCTAGCGAGCTCAAAGAATAAAAAATTGACGCAATTTTTAGTTTTGAAACCGTAAAAAATATCTAATTTATCTTATTTAATGGTTAATTTTGCGTTACAGTGCACTTAACCGTAGAGGAGGCTACGACTAAAGACATCCACACTGCTAAGAAAGGACTTGAACGCTTTTCAGCAGCCGCATCGACACACACGTGCTTGCGCATCTCGCTTTGCTGTTTTTTCTTCGCTTGCTCTTTGTTGAGTGCGTGTTTTGAGTTTGCTTGTGTGCACAAAGACACAAGCAACAAAGCACGCTCCTTGAACACGACGAGGAGCCGAACGGAAAAGTGCGCCTACCGGGGTCGGACCTAGAACGATGAAAAAAAAAAGAAACTTTGTTTCAAAATATCTGTTTCTCACCGTCAGAACGCTCGTTTATTATCGTGATAGCTACTTTTTCCAACATAAACGAAAGCACTCAGCTGAAGTGCTACCGTCTGCGTTAATTTCATAATGTTACTAGCGCCGCTGCACACACAGCGGTGACTTTTGGCATTCACGGAGGCCGCGTTCTAGTTCCTTTGGATTTGCCGTGTAGCAACGTCGCTGCTCCTTTTCGGTTTTCCTCCTTTAGTGCAATAAGACAACTTTACGGCAAAGGCCGAGAAGAAGTCCCGTGTGACAGGGGTATACGTTTCGTTAACCCGGCCCACTTCTCGAGAGCCGTTGGTATGCCCCGTCCTCGGGCTTTCCGCGCCGTCCTCGCCGCGCCCGCACCTGACCACACGCTACCCTTATTTGTTCTCAGCATCGCGCGAGCGTCCAGACCCGTCTCGCCCGGCGGTGAGGACCCCTCAGACCTAGGTGGGGACCTCTGTGGGGTTCCGGGAAAAACGTCCCCCCTCCTTCACTCCAGCTCTGTCTTGGCCGGTCAACGCTCGCCTGCGCGTTGACCGGTAGCGCGAGAAATCCAAATACACAGCAGTGGTGCTACTTGAGCGCAACAGATGCAAATTCGTTTATCGTATATCCCGCGCCCAATGCAAACACTAAACTCATCGGAGACTCGTTGACCTGGAACGCCTCGTATATTGCCAAATGAAGTAAAACCGTCATCCGCTCTCTGTTCCTTGGCAGCGGGCGCTTTTCGGGGCGCAAGACACGTGCATCTAACGACGGAGAAAAGAAAAAAAAAGGGAGGGGGGGCTTCTTTTCTTGTGCCCGGTGGTGCGGGTGGAAACTTTATTATACCCTAGTTACACGGCCGGCTTAACCGCGGTTAAGCGCAACTGTGGTTAGGCGGAGTTAACCTTGGTTATCGTGAACTGCAGTTTGGTGGTGTTACACGCGGAAATTTGTTCTCGGTGTGCGCAGTTGTGTCGGTCACGTTGTTGCTCCAGAAGAGAAATCTGCACGGCTAATTTAACGCAAGTGGTACACAAAATCTTACCTAAAACACAAACGTAGGAAGTTTTCTTCGAACGAAGTTTGGTTACATCTGTGCAGGGAAATTTGTTGTCCCGAGGTTATTGAAAGTCAGACAAAACTTAAGAAAGTCTTTCGACATTGGGTGCAGTCGACTCCGCAGGCGACCCGAGAGCCAAGTCAATCCCGTCTGCTTTGGCTCTCTCTGCGACTTGCCGCCCGTCTTCCTGCCGCGCTCCACGTTTCATTTTACCAACTATTTTCCTATTTTAATTGTTCGCTAGAATAAGTGTTATTTTAAATTCTCTTCTATCATCTCTTATTGTGGTTTGCGTGTGAGTGCCGTGGCGCCGTGCGTCGGCGCGAAGTCATACATCGTGATGGCTCACAGCAAGCCCGTGCCGGACGCTGTGGACAGAGGCTGCGGGTTCCTGGCTATGTTCGCCGCCTGTCAGACGGAAATGCAGCAGCGACGTTTGCGGCAGCTCGCAATTCTCGACGAGCTGGAAGAACGGCAAGCTGAACAAGAGCAAGCGGAGAGAACGTGCAGGCGTCTGCAAGCCTTAGCTGCAAGGCTGTGCTCGCGTGAGCGTAGTGTGTGGACTTACCCCCGGGAAACGTCGTGGTATGAAACAACTCTCCCGCACCTTCCGGATAGTGGCTTCAGAGAAAATTTTCGAATGACCAGGAGCACATTTCAGTACATCGTGGGTGTGTGCGAGTGCATGAAGCGGCGCGATACGAACATGCGCAAGGCGATACCGCTGCGCAAACATGTGGCGATTGCCATATATCGCCTAGCCACCTCAGCAGAAGAGAGGACGGTCGCAAATGTGTTTGGAGTGAGCCGCTCATCAGTAAACAATATTGTGAGGGAGTTTTGCGACACGATGGTGGAAGTGCTGGAACCTCGGTATATAAAAATGCCGAGGACGCACGAGCTGGCCGAACATCTCCGGCAGTTTGCAGCAGTCGCAGGCTTCCCGCAGGGCGTAGGAGCTGTCGACGGCTGCCACATTGAAGTTTGTCCACCCTCGGAACACGCTGTGGATTACCACAATTATAAGGGGTGGTACAGCACAATTCTTTTGGCTGTCGCAGACCACCGGTACAAATTTTTGTACACGAACTCTGGGTCTCCTGGCCGAAACCATGATGCTGCAGTTTTTGAAGTGTCGCGGCTTCCAAAGATTCTGGACAGCGATTTGTTCAAGAGGGAAGTGAGAGAAATTGAAGGTGTGCAGATTGGGCCTCTCTTCCTTGCCGACCAAGCTTTCCCACTGCAGAAGAATGTAATGAAGCCCTTCCCACATTCCGGCATTATCGGTTCTGATGCACAGGAATTTAATTTTCGCCTTTCTAGTGCCAGACGTGTGGTGGAAAATGCTTTTGGGCGCCTCAAGGCACGCTTCAGAATTCTACTGAAGGGCCTGGAATGTGACATTGTTAATGTACCCTATGTCATTCGAGCATGCTGTGTCCTTCACAACATATGTGAAGAACTTACCGACAGCTGCGACTCTAACTGGCTGGATGTTGTGCATGTAGAAGACAGGCGACGGCCACAGCCCGTCTGCACAAGCAGTCAAGTAGAACCTTCAGGGGTGGCCGTAAGAAATGCCCTGGCAAAGCACCTTGCTTCAAAGTGAAATGCCTTGCATTTACTGCCATGTTGGTGCACGAGTTTATTTCAGTGTGTTTTGTGGCATACAGGTTGAAAATATTTATCCAACTGTGCATATGCCGGATGTTTCAGGGAAGGTGATCACTAATTTTTCAAAATAAGGTTTTTGAGGCAACGAGAAGCAATTTGCGGCATAGTAGTACGAGTGTTGGCGGACGTCAAAAACAGGCGAATCATCTTAACTAGCGAAGTGCGTAACTAAGTTATAATAGTTAGCTTTTAACTATTACCAATAGGCACTTGATTGCAATTAGAGGTTTGTAGCCGGCCATTAGTAATAGCCATATCAGTTTTTGAATTTCAAAAATGCCATTTCTCTCGCTGCTGTGGCACAACAAAATTTGGCTATTTCGACTAGTTACGACTCCTGGAGGGGTTGCTTTGCCTACATACTGTTCGAAAGTGCATGTATTATAGCACGATGTAGCCAAATTCTGTCGTGCCACAGCACCGAGGGTAATGGCATTTTCGAATTTCTAAACTGATATGGCCATTCTTAACGGTCTGCTACAAATCTCTAATTGCAAGCAGGTGTCTTTTGGCAATAGTTTAAAAGTTAACTATTAGAATTTAATCACTTAGCTATTTAACATGTTCACCTCAAAAATCCTATCTTTAAACATGAGTGATCACCTTCTCTGAAACACCAGGTATGTGCTTTTAAGCTGCTTTTGGTTCATCTGTGTTCATTTCTCATTTTCATATGTGGAATCTTTGCAACCGTTCTGCAGTCTGAACAGGAAGTGACGTCTCCATTCCATGTAGGAAAAACAACTGCGCTTAACAGACGAAGACAGGGGCAGAACATAGACATAGTCTTCGTCTGTAAGCACGCAGTTGTTTTTCAAAGAGCATGAACAAAGTATCTCATCAAAAAGTTCAGAAGACGGAAATTGTGGCAAAACTTAATCGCTCAGCAGTATAAACATGCAGCCACAAACTGCAGTGTGTGCCTGCATAGTCCACCCCTCAGTTCATGGCTTCTGTTCTATATGCAGTGAGGAAATTTAGGTGCCTTATGATTTCGGTGTGCCAGAAACGTTTGTGACCACTTGTACATTAGTAACTGTACACAAGTTCTTGCATTGTCCATGTCAACTTTGAGGAATTCTAGAAAAGTTGAAACAGGTTTCTGCATAAGCATTGTCAACCGCATATCGTTACTGGCAGTGCCTTGCTTATTACAGACAGGACAGAATCAATTATTCTTTATTCTCCTTGGATTGCAAATAGTCCTTCATCACCTGTAGCATGCCCTTCTGCACCTCATTGCTCTCTTTCTGGAGCTCGATGAGTTGCTTTCGCAGCTCGCTGCTTTCCTTCGCAGCCTTGGCTGCACGTTCCTCAGCCTGTTGATGCATGGCCATCAGCTCACGAAGCAGTGAGCTGGAAGGCCGCTTCCTGCGAAGATTGGACTTTCCACATCGCTCCCCACTTGTCCCCTGCTCCCTGCCTGCTGGCTCGCTGCCTGCCGTGCTGTCATTACCCTCTTCCAGAGTGCAGGGAATTGTAGCGGGTACGGGTATCAAGTTGTCTTCGTACTCAAAGACAATCTCTTGCCCAGTGTGGGCTGGATCCTCTGGCATCTGTGAATGGAGGAAAAAAGAGAAAATGACAAAGATATGTCAGCCACTAAAATTCAGAATCATATGATGGTTGGTAGGCAAGTAAAGCCTTGATCACAGACTCTTGAAAACATAACAGGACAAGATACAGAGAAATCTCAGGGGGATAAGAGAGCTTCCTACTCATTAGTAAAAACAGACTGTCTTACGGCGCAAACTTTGCATTGCGTCTTGTCCTTGTGTAACTCTATTAATTTTTGAATGTGAGGAAATCCTTGTGCTGGAGCACCATGTCAATTTTACACTGAACACAACATGGCTGCCACATGTTGTGGAGAAATGACTTATGATGGCCGTGCTGCTACATACGCCACTCATGTCAATAGTGGCACGCTGTCCAATCCCTGCAATTAATTTCTTGTACTTAAACTTTTCTTGTCAAAGAGCATATATGAAGCCTCACTGAAAGGGTCTGGGCCGTCACATTTTGAGATGCATTGCACATTGTGCCGAGAGGCTCAATTCTGTGTTCTGTGTATGATGTCCAAGCACAAAAACCATTTTGTAAGGAAGCTACTGAAAACACTTTATAGGACTGTGCGTAAGGCCCTCCTTGTCACTTACTCATTTGCCACATTGGTTTTTAATGTTTTTGTTGGGTTTTCGACAACTATGCTTTCTTTCATGTGTTCTTGCTGATATATACCTTGCTGTTATGGTCATCTGCTTATCTCTTTCGACCATGCTCATTCTTTTCTTTTCAATAAAAACACGTCAAGTTCTGAGTGAGGTGGCTCTTCGCATTGTTTGTGTAGTTTGCTTTTGGTGTCGTGTAGTGCTTCGATGCAACCTAGATCGACATCAATTAGCCCTTTGTAAGCAACGATGCGGTACGACACAAATGGAGAAGCAAAGGCATGTTTGCACACATGATATTGCTTTCAACTCTCTGTTTATTCCTTTTTCCGTACTGTTCCTCAAAAACTTTATAGTGGTTTCTGAAAGGTGTCTGCAAAGAGGAATGGAAAGCAGGCACATAGCATTCACTACGCTGCTACCAGGCTGAACTGTGCTACAGGCAAAAAAAAAAAAAAGATTACCTCCACGCTCTCCTGCATCAGGTCACTGTCATTTACTGGCAGTGTGCCAAGAAAGGAGTGCAGCTGCCAATAAAAGGGCCACTGCACTCCTTTAGATCCAGTGGACGATCCAGATCGCCTGAGCTTCCTAGAATGAAAGACAGTATTAGTCCATGAAACTGTGTCACGAAAATACACAACAAGGTACAATTACTTTTAAGAGAAAAATGGAGGAAAGGTGGCACTCGTGCTATTGAACACATTCAGCGAATAAAGCTGTACAGCTCGAGTAGCACCTGTATTAGCATGTCTACATGCAGCAGTTTAGCCTCAGCTAGTGGAAAGGTACATTGTTGACCACCTACCATAGGTCAAGCTATGCATGCATCAAGAAGGAAACATGTTGAATTAACTCTCTTGTCTGGGCGAGTTGGTTCATTTCTAACAAATAATGCACTTGCGCAAAGAAAACAGGACACAACGAAGTAACACATACGACAAGAACAGAGCGCAACTCCCAACTAGTTTATTAAGAGCAGGCAACTTGAATATATAGCAGTGTTAGCCAACAGAAAGATTACAAAACCAAAAGAAAGATAAACCACGTGCGCTGTTAATACCAGCAAGCCGCTGCCAAGGGTACAACCAGATATCATTCTGTCAAACTGATATGATACTCCATAACAATCAAAACATAAAACCAAAAAAGAGAAACTGAAGAATCATGAGGTGAACAATGAACACAGGGAATATGAGATATATTCACCTCATGATTCTTCAGTTTCTCTTTTTTGGTTTTATGTTTTGATTGTTATGGAGTATCATATCAGTTTGACAGAATGATATCTGGTTGTACCCTTGGCAGCGGCTTGCTGGTATTAACAGCGCATGTGGTTTATCTTTCTTTTGGTTTTGTAATCTTTCTGTTGGCTAACACTGCTATATATTCAAGTTGCCTGCTCTTAATAAACTAGTTGGAAGTTGCGCTCTGCTCTTGTCGTATGTGTTATTTTGTTGTGTCCTGTTTTCTTTGCGCAAGTGCATTATTTGTAAGAAGGAAACGCGTGTGTTCTGCTGGCGCAAGCCATTTGTGGCAATGGCGAAGTCTGCCCTTTACACGCTGTCGATGAAACGTTAAAATACGGTTTGGTTTGGTTTATATGGGTTTAACGCCCCAAAGTGACTCGGGCTACGAGAGAGACCGTAGTGCACGGCTCCGGAATTTCGACCACCTGGGGTTCTTTAACGTGCACTGCCATCGCACAGTACACGGGCCAGCAGCATTTCGCCTCCATCGAAAAGCTACCTCCGCGGCCGGGATCGAAGCCGCGCCTTTTAAGTCCACAGCTGAGCACCATTACCACTGAGCCATTGCGGTGCCTAAAAATATGCACGCTACAAAGGAAATGTACGCGGTCAGTGCAACCAAGCTTAGTTCAGGATGACACCGCACCACGTACAGGAAAGGACACGCAACTCGTACTAAAATGTGTGTTCTGCTCACGACCGGCAGCCGGTCGAGGTTCTGCTGAACGCTACGAGATTGGCAGTCACTCGGACGAGCCAGGCTACGATAGCGGCTGCCGCTCGTCACACACACACACTGGTGTTTACACGCGGAACCAAAATAGACGGTAAACATCGTTACTTGAGAAGGAACAACAAAAGATTTAGTGCTTACCGGTATTGCTTGTTCAAGTTTTCAAGCTTCTGCCGCACCTGCTTTGCCGTGTACGGTCCCTCGCCCGACGGCAGGCCCGCGTTCAACAACTCTGCCATCGCATTATATATGCGCGCATTGCGCGTGTTTGAGCGCAGTGAGCTAAGGTTGTCCTCCCAGATTCGTATCAACGCCTCTGTAGTCACAGTAGGCCAGTTGACACGCTTCTGGGAGGACGCTTCGCTGGCCATGGCACTGGGCTCGACCGACATGGTGGCAGCCATCTTGTGAGTTAGCAAGGCTTGACTGAGGTGGCCGACCTCAGTTTACGATGACCGTGGCTACCGACATAACTGCGGTTAGATTGTCCGTGTGACTGCGCATAACTATGGTTAGTATTAACTGAGATAAACTGAACCGTGGTTAAGTCGGCCGTGTAACTAGGGTATTAGACATCGGGGAGTTTAGGAAGCGCAGGTCCTGGGGCACCCGCACGGCCCCCCTGCACTCAAAGGTTCATGTCCCGGAGGCGCATGACGCTGGCAGCCCGGCCTGTGGCGATGGCTTGCTTGGCGGGGTAGTGGGAGCCGCGCACCCACGCATCGCCGCCGCCGAAGCCGCGACGTTCGCCAGCGCCATCTCTCGCTCGCAGCAAGCAAGCCGTGGGCCACGTGAGGCGAGCTCGCGCTGTGACTGGCACGTTTTTTGTAGGGCGCTGCTCCGTCGCCGCCGCTCGACGGAAACGTTGAGCAGGGCCCAGCGGCACCGGCCGCCCGATTTGGGGGGGAAACCGGACCAAATTCATCACCCTCCGTCGGCTCCGGCGGCGACGGAGGTGACGGAGGAAGCGAAAAACCGGCTGTGAGAATAGGCTGTGGCGGGAGTTAAAACGTTCTTCTCCTAACTGCATACCATTACGTTGCAACATCAAAACTTGGCTACAAGCGAGAGGTGTGTTTCTTCCATGGGGGACTCATTGCCTCCTATGTAGAAGACCAGATAGTGTCGAAACTTATATTTCTGAATTGCTGGGACGCTGTATTCTTCTGGGCGGTCCTGCAACGTGCTTTTAAATGAGACCTACCGCTCACACCCAGAGGTATTCGGTTTCTCGCTGTTAACAAGCAGTTGATATGATATGATGTGCTGTTTCTTTTTGGCTCGCATGCAATCTGGGGGCCTCGAATGGCAGTCAGAAATTGCGATTCTGACGTCCGACCTGTGGGCAGTTATCTTCTTGAGAATGTATGCAGGCTGCATGACATCCTAATGGAACCAAGGTTTCAGTGATGAAGTCATTGACGTGATGGGTGTTCTTGTTGAAATGAAAGTCCATAAGTTTTGATGTCAAACCAACCGCCATAGTTGGGGTGTTTCTTTACTTGCCGCAGCAATCAGTAAAGGAAAAAAATGGGGCTATAGCCTCGCGCTCTCCCTCAGTGGCAAGCGAAGCTGATATGTTCGCACCGCCGCGGGTTTGAATCCCAATCGCGGATGTTGATTCGATTCCTTTTTATTTGTTTATTTCAGTCGGCACAAACCCACAAACACCGCAAGCATAGAAGCTGATATGTTCGCGCCGCCGCGGGTTTGAATCCCAATCGCGGACGTTGATTCGATTTCTTCTTATTTGTTTATTTCACTTGGCACAAACCAACAAACACAGCAAGCATACAAACATCGCAAGATCGTGCTCGGGGTTTACCTATCGGAAGAGTGATTTCGCGCTGGTACATACATACGCAATTAATCCCGCGCCTACAGTTCGTGCATTACTGCAGTGGTGACTCAGTGGCTTTGGCTTTCGGCTACTGAGCCCAAAGACGCGGGATCTAATCCCGTCCGCATTTCAGTGGAGCAAAAAGACAAGAAAGCCCCTGTAATGAGATCTGCGTGCACGTTGAGGAGTTCCAGGTGCTCGAAGATAATCCGAAGCCTTCCACAGCGCGTTCACCATCGTCCACAGGGCTGCTTAGGCACGCGACAATCAACAAATCAATCGCTCAATCAATCAGCGAATCATCACTGCATGCAGTATAAAGGTGTAAGGACACAATTCCGAGGGACTGCCGTAGCACATACACATACTGAAAAAGCAACGTTAAGAATGTTCGCGGACACGTCCCTCGGGTACGCCGCATTTGAACGTAACGGCACTGGCTGTGACGCTTGGTGACAAATTAAACTGCATCACGCTTCTTACGCGTGTAAATTTTTGGGAACACTTCTTTGAAAAAATCACGCGCCTATTGCTCGTGGAACGCTGTTCAGGTCTTCCAGCCTCGCCGTTCCATTTTCCTGTATATAGTTGTCGGATAGAGAACGTTCGGCTCTCTGCTTCTCAGCTCGAAGCCTGCGGCGCGAAACCAGTCCACCTATCTTGGACGTCCCTTTTAATTGTGAGGCAACTGTGGGAAATTGTGCGATCCTGTTATAAGCATATTGACAGGAATGGTCTAACCTTACGATGCGTATAGTAAAATATTTGCTTTTAAGGTTTGTCCTGCGCTCGCACTGGGTTGTAACGACTGCCATATGAAACCAACGGGGTGCTTTTTTTTTTACCGTAAATATCAGAAAACTAAAGGCGTCCCGAGGGGGATCTACGGATATATTGATTGCTATGGTGCGATCTACGACATGCGAAAAGATTGCGTAAATAAACAGCTTCCCGTTAAAAAAATGCGCTTGTCCAGAATACCTGGGTATACATGGGGGGTTACTGAGCAATCAGACTTTTATCAGCTTCACATAACAGCCGGAGATCGGATTGTAAAATGTATACCCGCAGGAGATAACGCCTTAGACGAGTCATCCTTAGTATAAGGCGCCGCCTTGTGCGTGCCGCATAGTACGCACGAGGGGCGTTGTAAATTCTAGCCCTGATAGGCCAGGTGTAGCTTTCACGGAGCAGCAAACTTTCAGCTCTAATTAGTATATATCAGTGTAGATAAGAGCGGAGACTCCTCCTGTGGTGTGCGATCAGGACATGCGATTAGTTCCTCAAGGCCATGTACGTCCCATCGAAGTAAAGCTATTAAATTGTAGCGAATGGCTTTTGCATGGTTTCTGCAAAAGAGCTGAATACGCCACCGTTGAGGTAACGCCTTGTTTTACTTGTTTTCATTTACTTTTAGTATGTTTCATAGCTGCATATGACGCACGCACGGCCGCGCAGTGGAGAGCTCCGGATTTATATCGATGGCCCGGGCTCTTTGACGTGCACAGAAAGGCCGGCATACAGCCATTGTTTATTTGTTTTTATGCAATTCGCCTTCCTCGAAATGCATCCGCCGTCGCCGGGCTCAAACCGCCGAACCCGCGTGCGCAACATCCGAATAGAGATGTTCCTCTGCAGCGTGTCCGGCTCGTTTCGTGCCGGCTGTATTAAGTTATTGAAATTAATCCACTTTCGAATATTAATATATATCGCAACATTATTATTGTACGCGAGATATGATTCCAGAAAGGCACCCTCCGGCACAGCTGCTTCAGGCACTGGCCTTGTAGTAAATCTCGCGATGCCGACTTGCCGCATTCCGCACCAGCCTTGCTTATTTCAGCGAAATATCGGACAGGAGCGAAAGGAAATAAACTAACCCTGCAGCCTTGTATTGCGCCTCTGAAGAGAAACGCAGCCGTCGCGCCATGTCATACTGCACCCCCCCCCCCCCCCCCCCCCGCATCCCACTTCAGCCTTGGAAGGAGCGATTCCCTGAACAAGGCGGCGTGTGGCACTAGCTCGCAATGTGCCAACTGGCTCGCCTCTAGGAGGTCTCTTGTTACCGATTTTGCTCAATGAGGCCTGCGAAATCCAAGGGGGTGTTTCTTTCAGCAGGGGAATCAATAAAAAACGGCAGCACCTGCGCATCGAAACTTGTTGAAGGGCCAGAACCTGCCACAAGCCACACGCTTTCGTTAGCGCGCAAAGCCGGAAAACTCACCATGTTAGACTCCTTTTCTTAAAGGTACAGTAAGCTCTCTAACAACTTATCTGTCGTTTACCTTATCAAATATTGAGTCAACATCTTATTACTTGCTCTACATGTGGAGCCGGTATAAGACCCTTGTGTTTTCAAATACCAACATTAACTTCAAACTAATTTTAAAATCTCTTCTTGCGGGCGAGGTTTAATGCCTGTCTGGCATCTGTTTCCAACCACGGCTTCTTTTCCCACGCATATGAAAAATATATAATCGGACTCTACTGCTGCTGACAGGCACAACTTATAGCAGTCCTCGCTGCAGAAATCGGAAACTTAACATTGCATAGGAAACTGTTACCTGCGTAACGGTGAAGGTAAGGCTTGAGGAGACCTCATCGATACCAACGAGCTGGAAAGATAAAAACATTCACTAGAGTAGGAAGCTTCCAGTTTCTTAGCATATGACGTCACATTTCAGCGTTGCATGCGCCATCGAGTCCAAGTCGCCTATCAATGATGAGATGATCTTGTTTGACAAAAAACTCGCGTTCTTGAATTCGTAAAGACACGACGATAAAATATTCACTAGAGTAAGAAGCTTCTGCAGTTTGTTAGGATATGACGTCGCATTTCACCGCTGCATGCGCCATCGAGTTAAGTCGCCTACCAATGATGAGACGACCTTGTTTGACAAAAAACTCACGTCCTTGAATCCGTAAAGACACGATGATCAAAAAACATTCACTAGAGTAGGAAGCTTCCAGTTTCTTAGCATATGACGTCACATTTCAGCGTTGCATGCGCCATCGAGTCCAAGTCGCCTACCAATGATGAGACGATCTTGTTTGACAAAAAACTCACGTCCTTGAATCCGTAAAGACACGATGATCAAAAAACATTCACTAGAGTAGGAAGCTTCCAGTTTCTTAGCATATGACGTCACATTTCAGCGTTGCATGCGCCATTGTGTCCAAGTCGCCTACCAATGATGAGACGATCTTGTTTGACAAAAAACTCACGTCCTTGAATCCGTAAAGACACGATGATCAAAAAACATTCACTAGAGTAGGAAGCTTCCAGTTTCTTAGCATATGACGTCACATTTCAGCGTTGCATGCGCCATCGAGTCCAAGTCGCCTACCAATGATGAGACGACCTTGTTTGACAAAAAACTCACGTCCTTGAATCCGTAAAGACACGATGATCAAAAAACATTCACTAGAGTAGGAAGCTTCCAGTTTCTTAGCATATGACGTCACATTTCAGCGTTGCATGCGCCATTGTGTCCAAGTCGCCTACCAATGATGAGACGATCTTGTTTGACAAAAAACTCACGTCCTTGAATCCGTAAAGACACGATGATCAAAAAACATTCACTAGAGTAGGAAGCTTCCAGTTTCTTAGCATATGACGTCACATTTCAGCGTTGCATGCGCCATCGAGTCCAAGTCGCCTACCAATGATGAGACGATCTTGTTTGACAAAAAACTCATGTCCTTGAATCCGTAAAGACACGACAATCAAAAAACATTCACTAGAGTAGGAAGCTTCCAGTTTCTTAGCATATGACGTCACATTTCAGCGTTGCATGCGCCATTGTGTCCAAGTCGCCTACCAATGATGAGACGATCTTGTTTGACAAAAAACTCACGTCCTTGAATCCGTAAAGACACGATGATCAAAAAACATTCACTAGAGTAGGAAGCTTCCAGTTTCTTAGCATATGACGTCACATTTCAGCGTTGCATGCGCCATTGTGTCCAAGTCGCCTACCAATGATGAGACGATCTTGTTTGACAAAAAACTCACGTCCTTGAATCCGTAAAGACACGATGATCAAAAAACATTCACTAGAGTAGGAAGCTTCCAGTTTCTTAGCATATGACGTCACATTTCAGCGTTGCATGCGCCATCGAGTCCAAGTCGCCTACCAATGATGAGACGATCTTGTTTGACAAAAAACTCATGTCCTTGAATCCGTAAAGACACGACGATCAAAAAATATTCACTAGAGTAGGAAGCTTCCAGTTTCTTAGCATATGACGTCACATTTCAGAGCTGCGTGCGCCATCGAGTCCAAGTCGCCTACCAATGATGAGACGATCTTGTTTGACAAAAAACTCACGTCCTTGAATCTGTAAAGACACGGCGATAAAAACATTCACTAGTGTAGGAAGCTTCTTCAGTTTCTTAGCATATGACGTCACGTTTCAGCGCTGCATGCGCCATCGAGTCCAAGTCGCCTACCAATGATGAGACGATCTTGTTTGACAAAAAACTCGCGTCCTTGAATGCGTAAAGACACGGCGTGGCATTGCTGCAACCCCAGCCAGCGCTCACGTGCCACGCACATTGGAAGGCAATATTCCAAGCGCCTAAGCGTTGTATTTCTGCCGCGCAACTCGCTACGTACAAGAAAAGAGCGCAACTTCATATGCAATAAACCATCAGTGTAAGTATCGCCACCTGGCAAGGAAGGCCGGGCATTTGGTACTAACGCTGCAGGACCGCCCGACACTCGTGAGATTCCTGCTAGAGACATCTACGATGCTACTTGACAATACAGTCGTATACGTATAGTGCCATGAAGCAGACGTGAAAAAATGGCAGGGTTTTGTTTTGAGCTGTCTCTCACCTTTAGCTGTTGTCTGACCCATATGCAGCGGCCGAAACGCAGTACGGCCGCTGCTTTCCAGAATGTCGCCAGCACAGCGATTACAGTGTACCCCATGCAGGGGGATTTGCGTGTGCGTGGTATGAACTGGTGGAAAGTGCGCCCGGTAGGCTCGAAGGATGCTTCAATTGTGCCGCGGCTCTGACGCACAGAAGGGGGTTCACCTTGCAAAAACACTGTCAGAACTGCAGCGTCGGTGGGTTAACTTCTGCATTAAATTCTTAACTTCTGCAACTGCTGAGGAGAAGCACCAGAGTAGAGTACGTATACATGGCCAAACTGTTGAATTAAGACTGCTTTCAGCTCAACGCTTAGAAAGAATTCCGGCAAAAAAATGCAATGATTCGCGAATGCAGCTTCATCATGAATGGTCTGCGGCTGTCTACATTCGCCGAATTTTCTAGCACGAAAATTTTTATCATTGTACCGCCTCGGAATCAGCCTAGTCGCGTGAAAATACACGCAAATTGCTGTCCTTGTGGTCCAGCAAAACTTGAGAAGTATTGGATTTTTAGCGAAGTAGACTGTTAGAGGCGTTGATTATCGGGCAAGTTGGTGAGACGTTGCGGTCAAAAAACTGCGTGAAAAGAGAGACAAGAACACAGGAGTGGACGTAACGAGCGCCTAGTTCTCGTTCCGTCTAATTCATTATTTCATTCATTGATTCATTCATTCATTCATTCATTCATTCATTCATTCATTCATTCATTCATTCATTCACTTTGCTCTCAAGGCCAAGGTATTCCAGAGGATGGTGCAGTGGATAAAGACGGCATCTTTTAGGCAATGTAAGTTGCAATCTTTTGAAGCCGACATTGATACCAAAATGATTGCTGCGAATGCAGCAAGGCGTCTCTGCTCTTGAGAAGTCATTGGCGCAGATCAGAGGCTAGAGGGCAGTAGTCTCGGATATCCGGCTGCCAAACTTGTGGCCGTGGTCGCAGTGAAGTGAAGCCCAATAGAGAGGCGATGTCAATTCGCTTCATGATGAAGGCTGAGCAATTAAGCAACGTGGATACCGCTTTTTGTCTTCGCGTGTGCTAGAATAAGTAGAGAGAGGAATACACCTCCCGAAAACCTAGTAAATCTAGTGTCAGCGACATTGGCACTGGAAAACAATTAGCCACGCTATATCAGTTGGCACTAGACGCTTTATGGCGCTCATTTGGGCGAGTATAGCGTAAACAGACCGCTTTTAAATATGCTATCTCATCTATGCCACGTCTCATAAAAATCGAAAAGAAATGGCAAATGAAAGGAACCATAACAGGGGCGGCGCATCGCAATAATAATTTGCGCAAGTGTGTGCGCGCGCTGACGATTACGGTAGGGTGAAAGGCTTTTTTTATTTGATGTCACCTCAATCTCTATGCAGGCCGATGTGCTGAATGCAGCGATCTATTCGATACTCCTCAACAGCTGTTAAGTGTGCATAGCTCTTCACTGAGCACAGTGCGTACATTATCAGATATTTTCTTCGTGAGCTTCTTTGCCAAAGACTTAGGCCTCAGTTTGCGAATATATATTTCATGACGACAGTGAAAGGAAGGGACCCCACCGCGGTGACTCACTACTTTGAGCGCTCGGCTGCTCAGCCCGAGAACGCGGGTTTGAGCCCGGCCGCAGCGGTCGGGTTTCGATGGAGGCGAAACGCAAAAGGCGCTGTTGAGGCGTTCGCTGTAAGTGCACGTTAAAGAACCCGAGATGGTCCAAATTAATCCGGAGACCTCCTCTGTGGCGCCCCTTATAGCTCATGCCGCTCTGGGACGTTAGACACCATATACCATACCATACCATACTGAAAGGACGGGGTTGGTAAAAAAATTAAACTGCGACCTTGGTTTTGGAGTAAGTGTTTTACAGCCCCTCGCTCGCTGTCGCGCAGCCCGGCAGCGTCACCCAGCAGTTGCAAGTTATGGCTGCTTCGCATCTGTTCCGTTGCGCGCAGCCACTGAGCCGGAATTCCCCAGCAGCTGATTCTTGCTCCCGTTTCGGCGAGGGCCTGCTCCTCGCAGGGCGCTGCCGTAACAAGTTGGCGCTGAGAGTCGGGGACAAAGGAAAGAAGAGGGATAGCGAGAAGAGGAAAGAAGTGGAGAGCGGGCGGCCAGGAAGAGGGGGGGCCCGAGAGCGAGCAAGGCGGCGGCCTCGCGCGGGACAAACAGGCAGCGGTATTGCGCGCGCATTCGCATACGCCCAAAGCTGTCGTGTGCAACGCGAGTTTGCGGTGGCTCGGCCCAGGGCCGCAGCGTCCTGGCGGTGACAGCCGCCACCACGTGACTGCGACCCGGGTTTGACATTTCGGGCAAGGGGGGGGGGGGGGGGCTGAATCGCCTTTGGCGAAAGCAGGCGTGGTTCCGGCGGCAGGGGGAAGAAGGGTGAGGAGGAGAGGAGGAAAGGGGGCAAGGGTTGCCGGGAAGAGCGCGCGGCGCTAAAGGAGAGAGAAGGAAGGCGTGGCCGGCACATTATACCGGCTCGGTCCGTTCGCCCAGAGAGAGAGCTGTCAATATCAGCAGTTTTGCGAAAAAGACTGGCCACCCTCGCCGCCAGCAGCGACTGACAACGCTGGCAGACTGGCGGCGGGCAACCCGCTGCTCACAAAGGCAGCGCGGCGAAAGCAATTTGCCTGGCGACAGGAAAAAAAAGGAAGGGAAGAAAAAAAGGCGCCGAAAGAAGAGGCTGGGGAGAAAAAGATAAAATAAAGGCGCCATAAGCGCAGCACTCGGACATGATTCAACTTGCGCTTTCAGAAACCGCAGGTTAAAATTTTTCAGAATAGAGCAGTGCAGCAAGAGCGTGGGCAGAAGGAAGTAGTGCGCGCGCGCTGTCCCGGCACACAGGCAAAACAGGGGAAAAAAGGAAGAAAAGAAAACAAAGCTTTTTGCGTGTGCGGGCCATTTTTTCTCTCTGCTTGGCTTCTGCGCGCGGGAAGCTGCGCAGCGTTATAGCAGCGCAAAAGAAAGCGCGTGCGGTCAAGTAGCGCTGCCTGAAAGCGTGCTCGAAGAAAACGAAGTGACGAGAAATAACTTGGACCACGTCACTTGAAGGGCGAAGAGGAAAATGGAAAGCGGCTTGTTATGTGCGAAAACTTAGAACAAAAAAAAAAGAAGGTTCGGGGCTCTGAGAGGGCCACTGGCAACGAGAGGACGGCTGAGATAATGAGAGACTTCGGAGCAGTATAGTGCCTGGAGAGTGCACAAGACAAAAGCGCTTTGTTCTCATTTCCATGTGGTCTCATTTTTGCCCAGAGATATACGTTTTATGCATTTTTGTTTTCGGTTTGGGAATGGGATGCTTGGCTGACCACATGCTGTAAGAAAAAAAATCAAATAGATATTTTGCCGGAGAAAAATGCCGCGCTTTGAATGTTTCGGTGCGTGAGACGTGCCTCTCCGAAATCGCGAATCAAATGGGGAAAGTGAAGTAGAAGGTTACGTTTGTACCGAGAAAAGGCCGCTCGATTTGACCCCCTTGTCTTCGCTGTGTCGACGTAGGAATTTCCCAGCTATTTATTATCGGCCACTTCGTGCAACGCTTCACGTCCTAGTGGGATGTACGTTTTAACAGTACACGTAGCTGTATGTTCCTAAAGCTAATCGTACAAGTGTGCTGGCCCATATGAAGCTTGCGCAACGATGGCTCCTCAGGCCGCAGGTAGCAGGCAAAAACTTGTTGGCATAGTCTTGTGTTAATTCAGAAGTACTGGAAGTACTGGTATAAGACGTACTCACAACTGGCATATCGAATGAGTGTTCAGCGAGCAGCATAATTAGGCAAAATGGAATGCGAATAACGTAGTATATTAGCTGCGAAAATCTGCTGGACGCAAGGTGGTTGGTCACTCTGTTTATATGGTGCTGAAGAGTCGCAAAGCGTGGTACAAAATAACGATGTACATCTCTCATTGGCTATCACAGCAGTGGGGTGAGTGTGTTCGAGTAGATAATTCACGTGTCGTCGTCGCTTTCAAGCGTCTTGTCTTCCGTTCCCCATGCCATTGCAACATACCAACAACTCAACATAACCTCCTGCTCTTAATATACACTTGATACACACGTGAAATATGCACGATATCACGTGCAGCACGTGATTTACAAGCAACGCTGCATAAACAGAAAGGGCTTAATGGAAATTGCTTAATTTACAGTTCAGAAGAGGGAAAAACACGTTTAGGTTGCATAATAGGGGCAAACACTGTTATTAGCCGCGACGCATGAACGCATTATATTTTAATGCGATAGCGTTAAATGCCCCGTTGTCCAGAAAATCCGGTGTTGGCATTGTCGGCATCGGCGGTTCTGAGCGAAAAGTCACGAGCCTGACTCTGACAGCCGATGCCCAGAGAGCAACCTCGGAGGAAGGTGAGCCACCTAGGTCACGTGACCGTCCAGCGCCATGACAGCCTGCCCACCGGATAGTGAGCAAAATGCCCACCGTGGCAGGCGGCAGTTAAGTTAATTGTTCGGTCAGGAAGAGCAACGTGGGTTGCACAAGGCCCACCGCTGGGAGCACCTGCCATCGCATAGGGCAGTGGCACATCGCTTAACCGCTGCACCACTGCAACAGGAGTGGTATGAGGAGTCCCAGGGATCTATAGATGTAAAGTGGAGGATGACCTTCTGCATATATGGGAATTAATTACGCTATTGCGTCATGCCCTTAAGACGGATCTTAAGTGCCCTCTCCTATTTTTTTACAATAGGGAGGATAACTGGGGTTAGAAAAGGTAAATGTTATGGGTTTAGTGGCCAGCCTGGAGACAAACTCTTGTCGGCTATAAAAAATGCTGCTCATGGGGAACGAAATAGCAGTGTGCGAACTGCCAAGACACAAACTGAACACGGTGCGTAGACTAATGCACATTTCTCCAAAATTTACTCCTGGCAAGGACCATAGTAAGCAATTCATAAGAGGCCGACATGGAAAAGCGCCGCAAGACGTTCCACTAGTAAGGCCTCTCACAAAAATGCCATCCATTGCGCCTTCTTCCTGAATGTATATCAGTAGCAAGTAACGGCATACATAGAAAATTTGTCCTCATATTCGTGCATGACGCGCGCTTCAGAGAGAGAGGGAGAGGAACCCTTTAATGAAAAGCATGCAGAGGCTTTAGCCGGCGTGCTAAAATCGGTGAAATATCGGCCTTCCCTTGAACTCTTCGGTAACCAGGATTTGGCGAATCAAACTGTTCGTTAACATCCTTGTCGCGTTCCTTCCTCGTCGCCTAACGATCACGGTGCGCTGAGTACACCAGGGGGCCTCAGTGTTCTTTTCCTGGCAGCCGTTCGAGGAGTGACAACTGCGCAAGAAAAGTACAGAGGCCTTCTGGTGAGAAGCAAGCACCTTGGAGCGAAAACTCCCATAACGAGTGAAAATTAGCAGCTGAGAAGTAGGCAAAAGATACTTTGAAACAGGAAGAAGATTGTTTTAATGGCTGTAAACTGCGATTTTGCCGCCTCGCTTGTACAATCGGAATCAACAGGTAGGTGATCGCAGGAGGGGAGCCTTCTGGGATAAACTGCTCTAGCGCAGGTTATATTTGCAAGAACACCGCATAAAATTCGTGAGATTATAGTTGGCTGCATTGGCCTTTTATCCTTGACGGCTACTGTTCTGGAAAAATGTGAGATTGTCTTACCAGAAAAAAAGAAAAAAGAAAAATTGGTTTTCGAGGGTCAGCGCAAAAAGCGATCCCCTTCAGGTTGACGCTGGCTGCAAAGAGAGAATAGGCTGGCTGTAATGACACAACCATGCCTGGCGCACCGAGCAGGTTTCCGCTACTCGCCACTGCCGTACTTTTGAACAGAATGCGGTTGTGCCTTCACATTAAGCACAACAACAGAATGCCAATACATCCAACTGCCAAGTTCTCACTTGCCCGCTGATACTGGAGCTGCCCAAGAGCCAACACAGCGCGGGTCGCTGCCTTTCCCGCAACATATATGTAGGAGGACTGGGCCTGGGCTGCCCGCCTGGGCAGAACGACCGCTTTTTGGGGCACTCTCCTGCCCCCCCCCCCCCCCCTCCCCTCCCCCTTAACGTCTAGGCTGGCCGTTTCCTCACCCAAAACACCCAGCACATCACTGACGTGGTGCATTAGGAAAGGCGTTGGTGAATGCTTGGCCGTGTTCCATCGGTGATTTAATTCTTCTTCTTTGATGCTATGCGTTATTCAGGGGAGGGGGGGGTACTGATCCCGACATATGTTGGCCCTTTGGCCATCACTCTTGGGGACATAATAAATAGTTTTTAGGCGCAAAAAAGGACAAGACACATAGGGTAGGTGACAGGGCGAAGCGCCACTTCCAACTGATTTTATTGCATGCGTGAAACGTACTTAAATAGCTTGTCGTCCCATGTGCAGATGGGTCACCTAAAGCTCAAGTACGACTTGATAAGGCGCGTCCCAGGAATTTCTTTTCACAGTCGTACAATACTATCGATGTGTGACCCATCTGCACATGTGACGACAAGCTATTTAAGTACGTTTCACGCATGCAATAAAATCAGTGGGAAGTGGGCGCTTCGTCCTGTCACCTACCCTATGTGTCTTGTCCTTTTGTGCGCCTAAAAACTATTTAATTATGAACCAAAACCAACTAGCCCAGCAGCAAGTGCTCTTAGACTCTTGGGGACCAGGGGAGGGGGATGGGGATGTGGGGGGTCGGTGATTTGAGCCAGCTTTCGTATGTAATTCAAGCCGACGAAATCGAGGAGGAGGAGGAGGAAAGGCAGGGAGGTTAGTGGAAGAATAAACCGGTTTGCTTGAAATCATCATGTACAGCCCCACGCAATTTCTCCGCGTGATAAAACACACGGATTCTGCCTTCCGTTCTGTGTTTCAATGTTGCATGCCCACACTGCGCACGCGGGATGCAATACGCGGGAGCCGAATTGGCAGCAGGCTTACACCGTAGTCAGTAGCTTGCCATAGTTCGCGGGCAACGAAACTTCGCTATTTCCCCGTCGGATTCTTTCCATGCCGATGGGGTCAGGTTATACGGAAGAAGCTGGCGGGGGCACGCCGGGTCCTCTCTCGCGTGCTCTCTCGAAAGCGGGTCGGAATCGGCTTATCCTGCCCGCTTTCTCGCCGCTTCCAGAAGTGTTCTTGTATGCGAGAGGGGAGCCACTTGGCATTCTTCTTCTCCACTTCCCAGCGGCCGAAGCGTTGCTCTCTTGGGTGCGATGAGATCCGCTGTGCAACTCGGCTGCCGAATTATAAAAAAAGAAAAGAATAAGCACGAAAAGGGACAGAGTTTCCCGTGAGCCGCTTAAACGGATCGCAATCTTTGAAGAAGTAACATTTTGAGCTGCAAGGTGTGCAATAATTATACGTGTGACCAGTTAGTCCCGATGCCGCCGCGGTGGCTGAGTGGCTATGGCGCTCCGCTGCTGACCTGAAAGACGCGGGTTCGATCCCCGCCGCGGCGATCGAATTTCAATGGAGGCGAAATTCTAGAGGCCCGTGTGCTATGCGATGTCAGTGCACGTTGAAAAACGCCAGGTGGTGGAAATTTCCGGAGCCCTCCACAACGGCGTCCCTCACTCATAGCCGGAGTCGCTTTTGGAAGTTAGACCCCCATAAACCATAACCCCGTGCAAATCATGCTATGGTATGGTATCTTTGGTTTAGCGTCCCAAAGTAGCCCCTAGGCTACGATAGACGCCGTAGTGGAGGGCTCCGGATTAATTTAGATTACCTTAGGTTTTTTATGACGTGCGCTGACATCGCGCAGCACAGTTGCGTTTGTGCATTACGTCTCCACCGAAACGCGGCCGGAGCACACAGCCGGGGTTCGATTCCGCGACATCGGGATGATAATAACGGTGATGATGAATATCTATGTAGGAAGGACAGCTCTAGCCAAAGAGCACCATGACGCAAGATATTTCTGTCTATATAAGGTGGGGTCAAAGCACCGTTTTCGAAGCTCTTGCTTTAGTCAGTGCGCCACCGGCGCGAGTACACTATACTGCCGTCGGCATCGATTGCAGTGAGGCCTTTGTTTCCTTTACCATTGACAGTGTCGTTTCTTGTGTCTTTTCTTTCTTTTTGTCTTGTCGTCTATGATGCCGAAACTATAGACGGCAGTTCTAAATAATGTTATCTTGCGGCTTTTTATAGTTTTCTTTCCCTTCTTGCTTCTTGTCTGTTCGCTCATTTATCCTCCCTGCTTGGGCCGGGTGCCTTATCAGCGATAATCTGGGAATAAACAGAAACGCCTAACGTGTAAATATGTGCAGATCATAAGCCAGAGCCAGCAAAGAATTTGCGTGCCTCACTGGCTGATAACAGCAGTAGCTTTGCTCCGACGGAGCTGGAAACGTAGCTAGGAAGCTGGAAAGCGACGCGCTCAATATGACTTGCTTTACCAACAGGTACAAATTCTCTATACAAAGAATGTAGAGGCTACGAACCCTTCACGATGCCCTCTTTCGGTGACAGCTCGAGCACTTGCACACGAGTGGCATTCTCATACGTTGATGTCGTCGTGTTTCATTTGTTAATTGACGGCTAACACGAGACCATTTAGAAGAACAGGTTAAGCGCTGCGTCATAAAAAGCGTTGCATTAGGGTGCACATTAGCGGCACCCTAGGCCAACACAAGAAAAGACACCACAGAAGTGACGCCATAAGTAAGCGAATCGCGGTCCTGTGGTGTCGGCATTGTTACGCGAGACTTTGTAAAATTTATTTAAATCTTGCTTTTTTACGTTCCACAGAAACTTTATGGGCGATGGGGCATGCTGTAGTGGAAGACATCATATTTCAACGACACCGGGGGCTCTTTAGCGTGTACATACCTGAGTTCAAGCGTATTTTTTCCTTTCGCCTCCGTCGCGAGACAGAGAGAAAACACTTCATTCGGAGAGTAGCATTTAGGAGTTGAAAATTTCCTGGACCGCTTAAGGCGAACTGATGATCATGCGGTTCAGAGGCAAACATCAAAATGCGGTCGCCGCGGTCGAAAATCGCTCCCGCGGCGCCGTGTTTCGTAGCTGGGCCACACAGCGACTGAGCAACTACGTCGCAGCCATCGCGGTGGAGCAGCCAGATATTATTTTGTTTTTGCTTGTTTCGCATTCCTGCGTCACGAGGACGGCGCACGTTGCACGCGCTACTTTCTTCGCGCCTCTCGATGCAGCCGAAAACGAAACCGCGCTTGTCTTCGGCACACAGCAGGACTAGATGGTACGGGACCACAGCAGTGGCAAAGCCTAGAGCTCACATTCCCGGCAAGCTCAGGCGAACATCGTCCTATCCTGAAGAAGTTGAAGCCGAAGCTGAAGAGTTCGAACTCCAACCTTTCAGAGGAACACGAAGCCGAAATTAATCCGAAATATTTAAAAAGATTTCGTCCGCACGGTAGGCAGGAGAAGAAAGCTTTTTACAGTCCCAAGCGGGATTCGAACAAGCGTGTAAGTACAGGCAGCAACTTCATTTTCCGTTGTTCTAGAGCACCAGGCCATCGCCGCATCCTCTCGAGCTGGGCGTTGCAGAACGTCGTCGTCATTATTACAACAGTTCGCTCTGCGAACCGAGCTTTTCTGGAAGGTGACGTGGCCCAGCAACACAGGCTGCGGGGCATCGGCTAAGTACCTGGCGGTGTTGCGCTAGCTTGCTAAATTTTTCCTTTTTGTCTGTGCCTGCTTGCTCCTGTTCTGGGATGATTGGGCGCGGGACGAGAGCTTGATGTCTACTTCTCCCGGCCTGGGCTTTTCCCCTTGGTCGGCATCTCTTCCTCAAGACCAGCTCCCAATTGATCTGTTTTTCCGCAGTGGAGTTTCGAGCATTCCGGTCACTTCAGTGCCTTCTGATGGAGGCGCGATCCGACTGAACAACCCGGAGGCAGTACAGGCGGCTCTTCAGTCCACATCGAAGCACTTCATGCGCATTACCGATGTCCGGCAGATCGGAAGAGGTGGTATTTTGTGCAGGTCACCGGATAAGGACTGTATTGAAGACCTGCTGAAGTGTACGTCCTTCGCCAACCACCCGGTGAGCGCATTCATTAGGCCTCATCTAGCGTGTTCCAAGGGCTTGGTCCGAGGGGTCGACTCTCGATTGAGCCCTGCGGAAACGCTTGAGAGCCTCTCGCCAGCGGGAGTGATTGCTGTCCATCGATGCAGCAGGATGGTTGACCGAGGAAAAATTCCTACGGAGTCCGTCATTGCCTCATTTGCAGGAATATTTTGCCCGTCAGAGATTAAGGTGTGGTCATTGGTTTTTCGAGTAGATGCCTTTAACTCTCGACCCCTTCAGTGTCAAAACTTCTGGCGATTTGGCCACAGCGGCAAAGCCTGCAAATCGGCCTTACGCTGCTGTGCCTATGGCGAACGTCATTGCAGAGAGGAATGTCCTGAACAGCAAGAGAAATGTTGTTTGTGTAGTGGTGCTCACCCTGCTGATTCACCTTACTGTCCTGCACGAGCACAAGAAGTTCAGGTGCTTGAGCTTATAGACAAGCGCAGATGCACGCGGAGAGAGGCTTTTGTCGCAGTCAAGGAGAGAGCCTCAGGCTACTCTAGTGTGGCCGCCAAATGCCCACCCATAATGGATTCTAGTTGTTCCCAGGGTATTACAGCAGCAGTTGAGAAGGTTGTGGCAAATGCAATGGATCGCATTATGGAAACCGTATCCACGTGCATTTCGCAGGTCATAGCTGCTCAGAGGACCAATCTTCTGCAGGTGTCCACCGCTCCGCTCTTGCCTTCTTTGGCTTCGGAAGCTACTCCTCCTTCTGTAGTAATCGATTCCGCTCCACAGGGCCAAGAACAATGTAAGCAACAAAAGACCTCTCAGGCCTCTCCTTCGAAAAGCGTTATGGACGCATCCTCTATGGACTGTATGGATATGGAGTCTGATCTCCGCGCCCAGAAACGAAGTGGGTCTCCTCTGAATATTGCAGGTCCATCTTGCCCCCAGTCAAAGACAAAGAAAAGTAACGCAAGTCAAAATGCTAAGACCAGGATTCTAGAAAAGGCAGTCGTGGCTGCGGCACTCCCGCCAAGATAGGGTTAAGTGTACTCCAGTGGAATTGTCGATCTATATTCTCAGCTTCAACAGATTTAAATTGCCTAGCAATCAGCTTCTACCAGATTTAGTTTCTTTACAGGAAACATGGCTAACTACAAATTTCAATTATCATCTCAAGGATTACCGTCCGTTCCGGCTTGACCGGTCATCACGAGGGGGAGGGTTGTGAGTGCTCATCTCTACAAAGTTTTGCCACAGTGCATGCATTTCTTTCCAACATGCGGACAATGAATGTGAAATCCTTGCGGTTGACCTCAGTGACCCAGATCAGCAGCCCTTTACGGTAGCTAACGCATATTTCCCGTCTGGTGTGCGTGACACTCGGCCCCTTGACTCACTCATGTCTAGTAGCCGATCTCAGGTTGTATTACTTGAAGACTTCAATTCGCGCCATGTGACGTGGGGGTTTAAAACAGACAGCTTTGTTTCTAGAGTTTTTGATTGGACTTCTGACAACAACTTGATCTGGAACAATTCCGGATTACCTACATTTGTTCGGAGTCAATGCCGCTCTGCCTTGGATTTAACTTTTTCCTCCCAGGAGTCTCTGTTATGTCGTGGGCGCCTGTTGACTGTGCAACAAACAGTGATCATCTACCGATTAGTTTCAAGTTTGCGTGTAAATTATCTGTTCCTGAGCGACATCAGCGCACGTTAATAAATTACAGTTGCTTTAAAGACACGCTAAAATCAGCCCTCCAAATCACTTCAGACCCTTGCGCTCAGACAAGTGCCGAAAGCAAGGTTGCACATCTATGTTCAATAATGGACCATGCAAGGTAAAACTCTGAATTTTTGGTTAAGGGAACCAAGGGTGCCATCGCGAACAATTGGTGGAATGCTGAGTGCACGCGTGCATACAGACGACGGAAAGCAGCTTGGAAGAAACTTCTCATCAATCAATGCCCAAAAAATTGGTTGGGTTATAAGTATGTTGCAGCAACATTTAAGCGCACTGTCGTCCATGCAAAGGAGGAGTATAATACAAATCATTATGATTTCCTTTCACAATCAGGAAATAAACGAACTTTGTTTAATGTCATGAGGCGCAACAAGGCGATTCCCCCGGCTGCCAACATTGAATCCCTCGTTCAGTCCCCTGCTGACATCGCAAAGGCCTTAGAGGATAATCAGGAAATAAACGAACTTTGTTTAATGTCATGAGGCGCAACAAGGCGATTCCCCCGGCTGCCAACATTGAATCCCTCGTTCAGTCCCCTGCTGACATCGCAAAGGCCTTAGAGGATAATCAGGAAATAAACGAACTTTGTTTAATGTCATGAGGCGCAACAAGGCGATTCCCCCGGCTGCCAACATTGAATCCCTCGTTCAGTCCCCTGCTGACATCGCAAAGGCCTTAGAGGATATTGCGTGTGGCTTAGAGCTTCGCTTTACATCTGCCTTACCTTCTCCTAATATATTGACATGCACCTCAAGTGATTTCACTGAGGTCTCTATGCCTGAGCTGTCGCAAATTGTTCTGCGCTTATCCTCAACGGCTCCTGGCCCCGATAAGGTCACTTCATCTATGATCAAAATTTTGTTCAATGAATCTCCTGCAGACCTGTTGGCTCTAATTAACCATTCCATTAAAGATTCTTGGATTCCTCATGAGTGGCGTATTGCGGAAATAGTTCCATTGCTTAAAAAGCAAAGGGAGGGCTTAACTGTAGACAACATACGCCCAATTTTATTGACATCGAACCTAGTGAAATTGGCGGAAAGGGTCCTTCTCAGCCGTGTCATGTCATTCATTTCGGAAAATGCTCTCTTGAATCCATGTCAAATTGGTTTCAGGCCGGGTTGTTCAATTTGGTGTGCTCACACTGACCTAGAGAGTCGTATTAAATTAGCTCGCAGTAGAAAACAGTTTGCTGCGCTTGTAACCTTGGATGTCAGTAAAGCATACGACAGCGTGGAGCACTCAACTCTGTTACTAAGATTACAGGAACTGAACTTCCCAAGCTATTTTGTAGCCTGGATTTGTTTTTTTTTTGGAAAATAGAGAATTTTACTGCTCCCAAAATAGTATTTCCTCAAGGAGATTTCCAAAGACAAGAGGTGTTCCGAAAGGATCAGTTCTCTCACCTGTTCTTTTTAACATTTTTCTAAGCTCAATTCCATGCATTCAAAATGTGAAAACTTATGTGTACGCCGACGATATTGCATTTTTTGCATCAGCAGGTGACATTCACACTCTTTATCTAACCCTGCAAAATTACCTCAATGTTCTTGACAACTGGTTAGGAAGAATTCACCTGTCTCTCAAAGTGAAGAAATGCGCATTGTTAGTATTTCCGGTTTCTGTTCATGTAAATAACTGCCTGGTCTATACAAATAACATAATACCTCAAGTTCAGACGGTGAAGTATCTCGGAGTAATATATGACTCTACTCTATCCTGGCGGCCACACATTGAGCAAGTTTCTGCAAAAGGAGTTCGGGCCATTGGCATCCTACGCAGGCTTTGTAGTGCTAGGTCAGACATGAGAAGGCATACACTTCTGGTGATTTATAAAATGTACGTCCGCCCAATTTTTTAGTTCGGGTGTGTTTTATTCTCAGGAGCTCCTGCCTATAAACTCCGCCCTCTTGTGCTGTTGGCGCGTGAGGCGTTGCGCCTTTGTCTGGGTCTTCCAAAATATGTCGCCAATATATGTTCTGCACCTTGAGGCGCGAAGCCCATCGTTATCAGCTAGGTTTCGCATTTTAACAGTTCATACATTTTTAAAATTGTGCGACTAACCTCTTCACGCTTCCAGTATAATATTTCTTAGTCAACCTTCCGCCCTTTTTAGTGCTGCCTGGTCTCGTTTTCATACTCCGCAGATATGTTACGTGCAGTCCCTCCTTGATCCCATAAATATTCATTTCACAGATGTCCGCCAAATGTATAAAAACTCAACATCTGTCCAGAATGAATTCGATTACATTTTCCCATCGAATGCAAAGCTGCAGTCCTTCCCGCTTCTTCAGGGTCTGTTGCAGGACCGCCTAAGGTCCTTTCCCTCTCATGTTCTTATTGCTACCGATGCCTCGCAGGATGGCGAAAAGGCAGGTGTGGGAATTTTTTCGCCTTCACTGGATTGGTCTTTTTCTCTCCGTCTTCCTGACTTCACTGCAATTTTTCTGGCTGAACTATTAGCAGTAATCTTAGCCTTACGAAAATTAGTAACTACCGTTTCCCAGGTCGTGGTTATGACAGACTCTCTGTCCATTTGCTCCTCATTATCCTCACCCACTGAGTCTCGGGCATTACGCTTCTGTAAGTTCCTGATTCCGCTCCATCTAAATTCGGTAAGGTTGCTTTGGGTACCAGGTCATATGGGCTTTCACTTAAATGAGGTTGCAGATTCCTTAGCAAGAGCCTCTCTCTGCGGCCCAATTTTTGCTGCCCTGCCAACGTGTGCATATACAGCTGCGGTGAGGTTTCGCCGCTACACATTATTTCAGGAATTTGCTGCCTCGGCTCTTACATCATCTCCCGAATATCAGCATCTTCTGCATCCTTGGAGTATCAAAGACTGGCGCTCACGCAGACTAGAGGTCTCTTTCACGCGCTTGCGTTGCCGGGTTCCTCTTCTAAATTTCTACCTTCACAGATCTGGCCTGGCGACTTCCCCATTGTGCCCTTTTTGTGCCGAACCTGAGACAATAAATCACTTCCTGCTGTTCTGCCGCCGCTTCTCTCATTTGAGGAAGCGTCTTTTGCAAATTCCATTTCATCAACTGGGCTTGCCTGTGTCCTCCGTGGTGGTTCTTTCCATTGGCGCTTCTTTGCTTGGACGAAGCGACAGGAGTGTTCGTCTGCTGTGCAAAATTTTCTTCAAGACACGCAGCGACTCCCATTCCAATTCCTTTTTCCCGCTCTCAGTCAGTACGACATTGAAACACTACAGGCATTGTTTACTATTATGCGCATTAAGCCATTGTCCCGTCATCGATCTCAAAGTTAACAGGACCCCTGTCCTTCCGTCTTCCAATCTATCAGACTACATACTATTACCACTCTTTTTGCCGTCAAAACTTTCCTGTATCCAGCAATTAACCACCTGCGTCTTGGCCACTGCCCCGTAGTGGGTATGTGCCAGCAACGTCTGAGGCCTTCCTTCCTTCCTTCCTTCCTTTGTTCCAAATGCTTGTTGAGGCTGTCGCCGTGGCCGTGCAGTTGTTCCACTTGAGCAAAGAGACAGAAACAGACGCCTCTGTCGCCAACAGCGGCATCATGTAGCCACAGACGAAGGGAGAAGGCGGCCAAATGGCGTCGCTAAGGCAGAAGAAGAGTAGGGAAGATCTGTGGTACATCGAACAGCTAAAGTATGCGCAGAGTTACGCTGAGCGCGCTCCCCGACTCGTAAAACAAAAGCGGCTCAAGGCGGCGGCACGTAAGGCTCCAAAAGCGGCAAAGGCAGGCAAGCGCGCTGTCCATCCTAAGAAAAGTGGCTCATGGCGGAGACTCGTCAAGCCGCGAGAGCAGCCGGCGAGACCATGCACCGCGCTGCATCGCTCGAAGAAAGCGGGCGAGAATGGGGACACATTCAGCAGCCAGTAATCCTGGCGAATACCTGAGTGCGGCCACCAACAACTATGAGGCATAATGCGGTACACGTTTTCAGGGATGCTTTTCATGCTGACACCTGCCCTCAAAGACGAGTTAGAATGCGAGTTTTTTTTTTTATGCGGAACACATACGGAGAGCATTCTTTTTAAATCAATCGTTCTCAATCACCCTCCATCCTACCAGCCTAATTTCCCACCCAAAACGCCGTCTAACGACGTAAATCCGCATTTGCAGGCTCCTTTTTTAAGCCACCCACCAAGGAAAGCAGAGCATCAGGTCGGGGAAAAGCTTGTACCCATTTGAGCACTAAACGGCTGCTACAAGAGTCGAATCCACCGGCTCCCCAAATTGGAAACGTGTGTGCTCTACCTCGAGGCGGGTGTGTGTGCAGGTGCTGACGATAATGATGCAGTGGGCCACGGGCAAATACGCAGAGACACTGGTCAATCTTGAAGAAACGCCGTGCCAGCTTCGCCAGTAGTCTGAACAGTCTCCTTTCAGGCCACCAGCTCTAGCGGCGATATTTCAAAAATAAAGCTTTCTTTCCTGTGTGAAGCATAACCCCGACGCGATATACTTATGAAATATTTCGTAGGAGTAAGCCTATTAAAACACATGTCCTTCCGTCAGAGCTTGGGAATGGTCCTCATCGGCCGGAGAGGTCTGAACATTCCCCCTCGTGATCGTCTTGGCGAGTGCGGTATAGGATGAGGGAGTTGAGCGCCAGTTCGCCGCAATTTATAGACCGTAAACTTAGCTTAGCTAAACTACGTCATTGTCGGGTTAAGGCGTTTTAGTAACGCGTCATTTTTATCGCGCCCTATGTTACAATTCTTATTATATAAAACACTCTTTTCTTCAACAATGCAGATCACGCTATTCACATTTTAATGCTCCTTTAAGTAGCTATCACGCTAAAGGCTTGCACTCGTATTATCGCGCCACGGCACATTTTATGAGGCAGACACGACCAGATGTCTACCGAAGTGCGTGAGGCCTTCCCGCACGCTGTACACTCTCGACGTCACCTAAGAATCCCGCAATCCCATTCCTCCGCAATAGTGGAGATAGGAGATCCCACAATATTGAGAGGAAGACCCATGCAGCGTTCCTAAGCGTCGTATTGTGGAGAGATGCAGCGACTGCTAAGAAGACTACCAGCCTTTGCGCGAAGATTTCTAACGGCTGGTTCAATGGCAGTCACCCCTATAAATTGAACGGCTGGAGTCAACAGTCCGCGTCTCTGCAGTTTATGAATAGCGGAAGAATAACGCATCGTACTTAGTTGTAAGGACTGGCTGACGCTATATTTGGTTACAGAGAGAAGCGAAATAGGGTCTCCGAATGTTCCCAGGCCCGTCAGACCTGCGGTGCAACCTCATCCATCTCTTGCGCTTGCTATTAGTTCTCTTTCGAATGAATCGTGAGCTAAAACACTGCAGTGAAAAAAAAAAAGGTGGTCTTGAGTTTCCCCTTGTCAAATTAGGGCTCAAAGCAGAAAGCTCGGCACATTGCTTTGGAATAAGTATGTTTAGCCGCATCTCATAAATGTCCTCAAAGGGTCGTGGCATGGCAGTGAATTTGGCGGGAATTCCAGCAATTATATGGCTGAAAGAAGCCAAACCGATGGTCGGCTCAGTGGCTTCAAAAGCTAACATCAACGCTAACCCCCCCGTGCTTATCTATAAGAACGTCAATCACGAGCGTATATAGGCAGCATCCATGGTATACAGTTTGTGTTAGAAGAGCGCCGGAAGCACACGGCGATTTCCCTCTTTCATGGCAGAGGCAAGTTCCTCAGAAACAAATCGTGGCGCACCGACAGGCCCGTCAGCTCACTCATGCCACAACAGTAGGTCGAACGCAGGCGCGAGCCGAGCACTGCGAACGTCACCCGCTTGTATTCCTGACTAAATCTAGAGGAGAACGACAGGTAAGAAGAAGAGTGTGACAAGCACCGAAGGTCACGCTCCCTC
The DNA here is from genome assembly GCF_052857255.1 of Amblyomma americanum. Lineage (NCBI taxonomy): Eukaryota > Metazoa > Arthropoda > Arachnida > Ixodida > Ixodidae > Amblyomma > Amblyomma americanum. The sequence continues at coordinate 287,028,688 of NC_135497.1, forward strand.
GGGAAGTTTCGACACCGTCCCGCGATGCCGGACCGCGGTGAACGCTGACCTCCACGATCCTCGATTAGTGTTAGCCGTGTCGAGCGGCTCAAATTTACTGCGTCATCACGGAGGAAGCAAAAAAAAGAAGGACCCTTCGGCGCTACGTACAGAGCGGGGCCACCGTCGAAAAGGGACACATCGTGCGTCTCCATTCCTTTCCTGCGCCGTCGCTCCCTCTCGGCGGCGCCCACTGTTTTCTTGGTGCGGTTCGGCTCAGCGCTCTCCGGCGCTGCCGGAACCGATGGGACGTCGTGTGCACCCCGGGCGACTCAGCCGCCTTGAACGAGATGTCGCCTTGGAGACGCCGCGTCAGTAGCAGCAGGAGCTGCGGCGGCTGCGACAGCACCGCAGCGGGAACAGGAAGGAAAAAAGAAGGAGAAAAAAAGCAAGCGAGTAAGGGTAGCCGATGGAAAGCCCACGAGAAGAGGCGGGAGTAGGGGGGAATTCGGGCACCGTTGCGCGTGGCTCTCTCTCGGCGGCGTATTTATTTAATGGCTGGCGACATGCTGCAAGAGCTTCGCGAAACGGACCAGCTGTCACTTCCCGCGCGCGCGAACTCCCCCTCGCTTTTCCCGCCCTTCTTGCCCATATACGACTGCCGCCGCTGCTGGCCGTTCCTCCCCAGCAAGCTGCCGCGAGTGCCAGCTTGCGCTGTCCGGCGCATGCGCGCCAACGCGCTCGGCACCGGTGGCGGCAGGCTGATTTGCGTCGCTTCTTTTTCGTCACCTCATTTAGCGTCATGTTGTTGTTCCCGTACTCCCGCCTCCTCCTCCTTCCTTTCCTCCTCTCTCCGTGTGACCCCGAAAATTCGATTTGTCGAAAAAATATTGGCCGCGGGAAAACTGGTCACTTAATGTGTGGTTTTCGTTAGATTTATTTGAAAACCAAAATTGTGAGAGAGCGCTTATGGTAGAAGCACGCAATCGTTTCAATAGGCACGAGCCTCTGAGGACGCGCCACATGTGCGCTATTTTATCCGTACCGGTTGTCGTAACGTGTCGACGCGGGAGCTGTTACTTTCGCGTCTTGCACTTGGTGTCGACGGCGCGAGCTTGCAGTAGAGAGCAGTAGGTGGCCATGAGAGAAGAGGATATTCGGAGTGTGGCGCTTCTATTCTGATCGGAACGCTTTAACAACCTTTTCTTTAAAAAAAAAAGGCGTCACAGAAGAATGAGCGCACCGAGAACGAATATTACCGGATTGAGCCTTTTGTCTCTATCGAACCCATATTTTACAAGCCGCACAAATTCCTCCCCTCGCCCAGTTTTTCCAGAAGAAACGCACGAATCTCGGCATACTCCTTTAACCAGAATCCTTCGCCTGTCGTTCCCTTTCGAGACTGTTGAAGATTACTTTAGATTTCTTCGTAATAATTTTCAGACCCACCGTTCTACTTTGCCTGCCCAGGTACTCGGTCATGCTTTGCAGTTCGGCCCCTGAGTTACCAATGCAATGTAATCAGTAAATCGAAGATTGCCAAGGTATTCTCCATTAGCTACTGCCCCAACTATTCCCGGTCCATTATCCGAATGCCTCCTGTAAAAACCTGGTGAATAGTACTGGAGAGATCGCGTCTCCTTTCCGGGACATCCTTGCTGATTGGCTGGTCATCACTCCCCCTGAAGGACTATGATCGCTGGGCAATCGCTCGAGACGTATTTCAGTACCTTTACGCATGCCTCTTCTGCATCGTGGTTACGCAAAACGCATGATTTATGTGGTTTCGACAGAGTCGAATGCTTTCTCCTTATCTGTGAACGTTATCATTTGATTGATGGTATGAATGTGCGGTCCATTATCGAATAGCCTATAGGAAAGTCAGCCTGGTCCATTTGTTCACTGAAGTCTAAGATTCTTCGAATTCTGTTAGCGGTTACTTTCGTGAACCACTTGTAAACAACGGACAGTAAGCTGATAGGTCTGCACGCTTTCAGGTCATTGTGTCCCCTTATGGATTAAGATGATTTTAGTGTTCTTCCATGGCTCCGGTACTCTCGAGGGTGTCAGGCATTGCGTATACAATTTGGCAAGTTTTTTTAGCACAATGTCCACACCGTCTTTCAAGAACTCCGCAGATACCTGATCCTCACCAGCTGCTGTCCCTCTTTGCAATGCAAGTACGGCTTTCTTTACATTTCCTTTTGTTACCTGTAGGATGGCTAATTCATCCACACAACTGGCTTCATGATTAACATCCTCATTATTTCGGTTTCTGTAGATATTCGGGCAGAATTCTTCGGCTAATCTAACTCTCTTATCCATATACACTGCCCGTAATGTCTCTTAGGGTGTCTCTTAGAGTGAAATCACTAATTTCCTCTTCATCAGTTTTAGGCTACCTCCCTTCTTTAGAGCCTGCTTGATGCTCTCCATATTATACTTCCATATGTCGTTTAACCTAACATTTATTGATTAGCTTTGACAGTTCTGCCAGCTATATTGCATCTAAGGGGTTAGAGGCTTTTTATACTTAGGCGTCTCTTAATCAGGTCTTTCGTCTCGTGAGCTCATCTTGCCAGTATCCCGTCTATACCTACTCTGCCTCCTACTTCTAAAGAATATTCTGCAATAATATTTATGATATCATTCAACTTCTAAACACTATGGTCATCGTCTTCCGTTAACGCGGAATAGCTGCTCGCAAATGATTATCGTGACCTGCTCTAATTTTCCTCTTACCGCTAACTCGTTGATGTGCTACATCCCTACTAGTTTGCTCTGCTCCATGTTCAAAACTAGGCACACTCGAGACCTCATTATCCTATAGTCACTAGGTCTCACCTTGCCGAGCATCTCCACGTCCTGCACTGTGCCATGATGAGCGCACAATACGAACTCTATTTTATTTTCAGTATCGCCGTTCCGGCTACTCCAAGTCCAGTTCCAGGTCTCTCGTTTTTGGAAGAGGGTAATCATGATCTGTAAACAATAACGTTCTGCGAGCTGTACTATAGTAGGATACAACATAAGAAAACAGCAGTTGGTAACACTGGATCATGGTCCGCGGCATCCTGTACTGCTCCGCTAACCAATAACAACAGTTAATGAAATCAGCTTTTTAATGTTTGACTTTATTAGACAAGCCGGGTATCAAAATTCTAGAGCTTACAATTTTGTTCTTGTGATTATCTTCTTGTTCAGGCAATAAGAAAAGTCTTAACAACTGACTACTTCTTTCTCGGGGAGGAATTCTGCGCGCCAGTCCTGAATGTGGGCGGAGCTTCAGTGCAGACTTAAGTTGTATGCGACTGTATTCACTCCCTCCCTGCTATTCCTAGAACGTCTGCTGTAGTCGCCCCCCCCCCCCCCCCCCCCCCCGCCTGGTCGCCTGCCTTCTTCATGCCTACCTTGGCACTGAAATCGCCCATCAAGACATGTGAACTGCGTTTTTACTCTACTCATTGCCAATTACGCATCTTCATGGAACCTTTCGCCTATGTCATCATCGTGACTGTATGTATAGGTGCATGGCCCTTACTACCTCTCACTTGTACCCCTTGTTAAGCTTAATTGCGATACCTTCCACCCTTCATCTGACCTCTTAACCTCACTAGACCCAATGACATCCCATTTAATATCTGCTACTTCCTCGAGCAGCACTGGTGCCCTCTAAGCACAAATTCGCCTATATGGGAGTAAAAATGGAGTAAGCTGTCTTCTAGCGCACTTAATTTTAGGGGCAGGGTAGTCTGCCCAAGCTGTGGGATAGATTTCCATCACTAAAAATACGCAATAACGGTTGTAAACGGAAACAAATTTCCTTTCCAAAACATGTGAAGTTCTAGCAGTTGCCAAGATTTTAACCGAAGTTTGAATCTCCTCTATATGCTAACCTATAACTCCGGTGTCGCGTTTAAAAGCCTCCTCCCGTTGCTAACTGCATCGAGTTACTAGTCTTTGCATAAAGTTATGGTGAGGCTTCAAAAAGAATAAGAATAAAAAGGCCTCAGCCTGGGCGCCTGGGAATATGCCTCGATTGTCAAGAGTAAGAATTACATTTAGTGATGGGAATTTGGTCCGGAATTTAGGCAGCATACCCTGCCACTGAAATGAAGTGCGTTAGAGGGCACCTTACACCCTTTTTACTAACATATAGGTTAATTCCTGTTTAGAGTGTGCACTATATCCTCATCGATAAGGTTCTAGAGTTATACGTAGCCAGGTTCAGTTCCTTAGTTTCCGATTTCAGTCCACTAGGTGTATAACTTCCCCAAGACAGAATCTGCACTGAAAAGTTCCTGAAATTCACCAGAGTTCTTTTACTGCGAAAGCAGTAAACTGTACCTCCCCTCCCCCTTCACCCGAAAATCTCATGAGGAGCCTCCGCCTGCACCCTCCATAAGTATCATCGCCAGTCACTTCCCAACACTCCTCCTTAGCCTGGTGACTGCCACCCACCCACCCTCCACCGCCTTCAATTCACCATCCACCCACCAACCCAATTCTAATCCCCAGAAGCGCCACCCATCAACAACCCACCTACCTCTACCTTCCACAAGGTATCCACCGACTAGAAGCCCAGGCAGCAGCGGAGCGAAAAGGTGACGCCGAAAACGAATTCAAAGACGCAGTTGTAAACCCAGC